>NC_045671.1:7348529-7433529 GCF_009829145.1 Chiroxiphia lanceolata | reverse complement strand
ACTAGGTGGCCATATACAATCCATTTTAGTCTTGATTAGGTTGATATACATAAATCTACTTCTGCTTTGGATACTGTTACAGAAGTGCCAGCCTCCATACATTTCCTCTGCTGTGGTAGTGTGGAGTCTCCTGTACTGTTCCTGCCACACACCAGACTGGGATGTGCTGCAAACACCTAATTCTGATCACTCCTCCTTTGGGACTGAGGTTTCAGCAGTTTGCCCTAAAAAGCATTTATTCTGTTTCTGCAATGCGTTTTCTTTTAATTGTAGTTTGCCTTATCTCTTACTTGTTAGATGTGACTGTTTTTAGGGTTCTGTCACTGCCTGTATATATTTCTGCAGGATTTTTAGCTTTTGTGCATTAAAAACAGTGCGAGAGCATATTATCTAATATCAGAGTAAGGCTGACCGACTTAGTGCAGGCTAAATTGAATATTGCTGGCATATAATGGACTTGAAGAATGTGACTTTTTTTTTTCCTTGGCATTTTCTTTCAATTTCAATACAGGCTACAAGAAACAAAGAATAATTTGTAAAACCTTTTTTCAGTTAGGGTCAATTTGTGGTCAGTCGGGATGTTCTTTTACGGGTTTTCTTCTGTATTTATGGGTTCTGTTGTTTGTGAATCTGTTAACTTGACTCTTGCTAGGAAAGAAAATATTATTACTAGTTCTAAACTCTTGCTAGGAGAGAAAAGATTTCTAGTTCTGTGTTTGGGCTCAGAGTCTTCAACAAACGTGTTCATCTTTTTTCAGGGGTGGGGGATTCATGAAGAACTGTGAGGATATGACATAGTTTAGCTTAAAAAATGTTTGTCATTTAAATGAGAACATATAAATCCGTTGGATCTGAACGAAATTTGATGAATTTGGTGTCTGGGTTGCATGTTACTTGAGAAAAACTGCAAGGACAGACATACCATTGACATCAGACAAGCTGGGCAAACATACTAAAAAAAACCTAAACCCCCAAATAGTAACACTTTCCCAGTGCAGCAGTATACAGACTCACCAGTGTCAATGAATATTGTTCTGCTAGTATATTTCTTATTTCATGCTTCATTTTCTCTTCTCCCAGAGCTAGAAGTGTCATAAAGTGTTTTGCATTATAAGTACTAGGGATATTGTGTAGAGACAGTATTTGCCATGTTCTAAGAAACAGAAGGTGCACAGTGAAATCTAAGAAATTGAATAGACAGTTCCACCTCTACTATTTTCCAAAAGAAATTGGTACGAAGTAAACATGTGGGCACTGGGAAGAAACTCTGTTTGTATGTTGATGACTTTTTTTTTTTGCTTCTTTTTTCCCCAGGCACCAGAACTGATAGATGCACTTGCTATAGCCAGGTCTGTCCATAGGCTTTGCATATTATTGTTCACAGCAGTTAATGATATTTAGACCCAGCATAGCTATCAAGAGGCAGGGAAAGGAGAAAATGCAGTGAAATAGTGGCTCAGCTTCTCTCAAATGGGCTTTAATTGAGCTTTTTGTGATGAGAAGCTAATGCTATCTGTTTCCTAGAGATGACTAATTCTGTGTTCCAGTTGTTAACTGAAGAGATAGGACTGTAGTTAGAGACAGCTTGTACCAAAATACGGTAGCAGGCATTTGGTTGTTGATTAAAGGTTTTAAATACATTAGGTTATGCTGGAGGGGGAGGAAGAAAAACACCTATTTTTGTTACAGGCTGTACACTTAGGAGTAACAAATAGGAACACTATGGCTGGAGCTAGACAAATATTTTTAACAGGGCTATTTCCTGCTTTAGTTCTTGGAACAGGAAGTAAACATCTGTATCAGAGAGGATTTGCTATTACCACTGATAATTGCAATGATTCTCTTCTATGAAAGCTACTTAACTCCAACAGCATATTTAACTACATATTTTAACATATTTGTATGGCATGCATACAAATAAGGTCTATTTTCAGTAGTATTCTATACCTCATTTCTGCATTGATCAGCTGTAATATATTCGAAGTACTTCTGTATATCATTGAAATGAAAGATTTTACTGCATCTTAAGAATGAACATTTATGCTTCCAGCTTCTTACGTTTTTTTGCCAAGGTTTCTTCTATCTGTATATGGTGAGGTGGAGAAAAAGAGACCAGTGGTGGTCAAAATACCAGCATCTGAAAATGTTGTCTCAGGTTGGTAAGCTTATTCAAGCAGAACAAATGAGAACCAAAAATGCGGCTCCCATCGATAAGTCTGCACTTCATGTCTCGCTGAAGCAGGGAACATTAATAGCTCTCCTCTGTCTGATTAGCTGTATCTGGAAAAAGTGAGCCTTTCCTGCTGTTGAGTTAGAGGTATGTGCCTTAGCAGTGACAAAGGAAATGTGAAGAAGTTGGACATTTAAAAAGGGTCGTAATGTTTATTTGTGAATACCTTGTGCTTAGAGCTGGGGAATTTCTCTTCTCTCAAAAGTAGGAAGTGGCATATTGTGGCAATAGTGCTCAATTTCTTCTTGAACTACAAGCTGAAAAACATTTAGCTCCTAGAACAGCATTTAAACTTTAATGTGGGTTTCTTTACCCCCTCCATTATACAAGCTTGGCAACTCTGGCAGACTGATAGGCTCAGAACAGTCACACAAGAGTGAATCTCTCTCAGTGCAGTGTAAATGGAAGTGACTCTGTTAGTGAAAAAGCAAAACACAAGAAAATCTTTGTATCACTTCCTGCATGGTTGAGTCTGTAGTGAGCTTCAGAGGCCTTGCATCTGAGGAAAGTGATGACATGAAGAAAGCACTCTGTGTGGAAGATCATGTAGAGATCAAGAGAATTGGAAACGAAGTCAGCAAAGTAATATTTCTAAAGAAAGCCTCGTATAAGAGATAAAATAAAAGATAAGTTGGAAACTATGTCTAATATTGAAGGTCTTAGGAACAGAAGGCATGAAGGTGAGAGCTCAAGGAGGAACCAAAAAGGAATGGTTAAGACCATAAATATGTGATCATGACTGTAGCAGGATATGAAGTGAAAGAGAAGCTGGATTTCATAGGACTGAGTGAGGAGTGTATCATGTATTTCTGTGTAAGGTACTGGGCAGAGAAGCATTACATCACTGACGAGATGAGACTACATCCAGCACTTACGAAATCCCAGGGCACATACTTACACACTGGGGGCAGTTCTGCTATTACATTTGTCATTTCCCTCAGGAATGTGTACACAGCCCCTTTGATTTGGCGCTGATTTCAGTAGAGGCTGCCTTTCTAAGTGGAACTTGGCATCATCAGGCCTGCTATAAGCATCAAGCCTCACTAATAGGTCTATTTCCAGCTCTTCTAGTTGTGAAGAAGATGGCTCTTCCTCTCTCAATCAGTATGCTGCTGAGTTGCATGGCCTATGGCTATGCAGACTGAAAAAATATTGAAGAAGTCTGAACTTCAACATTCATCTTTGAGAGGTGACTAAAACTCCTTGCCTCTGTCTGTCCATTTCAACCTCAGAACTTCCACTGAAAATAAAAACTTGTCCTAAACATAATTCAGAGCCTTATAATAAAACATGTCATGTGGTTAACCTTTAATACAATGTAGCATTTAAAGAATAGTTTGCATCTTTTGCTGGTAAATTACTACATAAATATTTAGATTAGGTGTGAATAGGAATGTGGCATTATTTATGGATCCATATTTCTCTGGCATTTCAGATGCATGGCTGTTTTGCTCCTTAATAAATGCAGACATTAAAAGAACAAGCACACACACAAAGTGCTAATTTTAAAGCTTTGCAGCTCAGGGGAGAAAAATCTCCCCATGTTTTGTTAGAACTGCTTGTCGTCTTCTGTTGCACAGTAGAGAGAAGTCATTTAAAACACTTGAAGTTGCATTAAGCTCCTTTATTTCTGATACTTGTCATGGAATGACATGTCTCACCTGCTAGTGCAGATTGGTAGCAGAGCAACCTGTCAGATCTGAAGATGTTTTGGTGCTGTCTGTTCCTTCTCACTTCAGAGGCAGATGTGTTATGGTACAGTTACTGCTTTAATTTTTGTTCCTATCCTGCTTCAGTTCTTTCTCACCTTAATCCTTGGAAGGGCAAGGCAAGAATATATGAAATGTCTTACTCATGAAAACTGTCAAAGAGGAAAGTGCAGGTTCCTTTTCTTTCTGGTTTAGTTGCAGATCAGACTGTTAGGGAGGCAGACCACAAAGCTACATCACCAATACACGGAGTACAACATTTCAGAAAATGGTCCTGGCATAACGGCATTGCAGGCTGTTGTGGAAGCACTCTGAGGTCTCATACACATAGGTTTCCTTATTTCTGCTGCACAGACTCCTGTGAAGTCCTGTAAATCACTTACCTTGTCTGTATCTCACCTTCTCCTATATTAGATGTGACCTTCCTTGTAGAGTGAACATACAGGGATGATGAGGGTAAGTCTGTTGATACCTGTAAGCTCTTGAGATACTGCAATGATGAAGCTTTCTGGCTATTAGCACAGGAGTAAGTTTTCATTTGAGATGGAAAAGGTATGGGTGTTTCCTTGATCTGTTGAAATTAAGGAGAGGTACTGAGCAGCTCTGCCACACTTTTGGCTTCTAAATTAATCCTACACTTCAGGAATTAATTCTTTGGGGACTGTCACTCCTCCATAGTCTCCATGATGTTTATCAATGAGAATATCTGATTGAATTTTCAGTGCTTTTGTGTCTCGGACTTGGCAGAAGTATCACTTAGGACCTGTAGGATCTTGTAATTCTGGTTCACTGAACCATTCACATAACAGTTTCTTGCCTTCTGTTTTGTACTTCTGTGAGGAAAGTAGCTCTCTAGATTTATTTATTTATTTTTATTATGGTTCTTTTTCTGAAAGCGGGTCACTTCTGGTGGGGGGTCCTTGCAAGGTGTTCACATACACTGATTTTCTATTCCTACTTGTCAGCAGGACAGAGGCAGTCCAATGTAGCTTGGTGTGCAGGATACCTGATCACGTGTTCTTTTGGAAAATGCCCCTGATTTCTCCGATTTTTCTAGGCCCCCACTGTCTAAAAGCTTCTAATGTTTTGTATTTTTCCCCCCATTTCCTTGTATTGTCTTTGGTTTGGTGGCTTGGAAGTTTATGGTGACCACGGGAATGTATTTTACAAGAAGGCCTGTTCAGTTCCTGAGTTGACTGAGCTCCTCTAAGCACCCGTGGCCATCCCTGTGTTATTGGCAGTGGCTGTATGCATGGAGTCATCTCACTGTGATTCTGACTGCATTGCAATAAGTAAAGAATTTGCCAAAGAACTATTTGCTTACTCAAATATTAATCCTGTGAGAGGAGGATATCTGAAAGTATCATTTTCTTGCTGCCAGTAACTGTCTCTATGCAAACTCTTTTCAGCTATTTTTTCTTCTGATGAGCAGTTTTGAGTTTGGATTTAGGAATTCCTGTCTTCAGGAGTAACAGCCCTCCAGCACTGATATCCTCAAGGCTAACACTTAGCAGCGTTTCTCAAAGATGAATAGAGAGCTATAATGTGGGAAAAAAATTCATAGCTATAGAGAATAGGTTCTCTCTCCTCCCTACCAATACATTAGACCTCCTTGGTTCATACAGATCCAGCTGGATATCTGGGTATGCTCCATGTAAGAAACCAAGAAGACCTCTAGAATACCACCTATTCTTTAGTGGTAATAAATGTGAGGGTGTAGGGATGAGTGTTTTGTCTTGCAGGAGGTAGCAACTTCCAGAGCCTCATGATTGTTTTTACCTGAAGGCATGTAAAATTCCAAACAGACAAAATTAAATGAGATTGGGTCAGTGTTACTCTGGCCTGCCCTGGCAAGATGCATTTTCTGATACAAAATTAATCAGCCAGAGTAAACGCCTTTATTTCCAAGAACAGTAGAAAAAATCTGATGAGCTGTACATTTGGCTCCTAGAAATTAAGTCTTTGCTATCAGTACTTCTTCCCAGTAGAATCACCAGGTCATTAATTTTCTTTCTCTTCAATAAATATTAACCATTTGATTTGAAAACCATTTTGTTACCATGAGGTAGCTTTAGAAAGTAAAGTGTGAGGGAAAGGAAATTTTATAAAATTGCTTTCTAACAATGTACAAGTGGTAGGAACTCTCTTCAGGGGGTTGGGGAAGAGGTGTCTTCATTATACTTAGCTTGTTTTAATATATTTAACTTTAATTAATTGTAGTATGATGAGAACATAAAACATCTGTACTGTGTCAAAGGCCAGGGTTATAATACTGGCAGTAGTCACAAGAATGTGGCAAAGTTTAAGGGCAGGATGAGCAAATAATAATATTTGCCCCACAAAGTCTCACAATGTCCAGAAACCTGTAATTAAAAACCGCAGTCGGAATGTTTCTCTGTGTTTGATAACCCTGGGTGGATTTTGTTGTTGTCTTTTTAGGAATTTGTTTAGGTGTGTCCCTATAAACTTTAAACATTTGCAGCCTCGGATGGGGAGCAGTTCTTCCACTTGGGGGAACTTAGAAGAGCTTGTAAATACCTGAATCTGTTCAGTTCCTGAATAAATGCCTATTCTCTGTCCTGAAATGCTTGCAAGCTCATAACAGTTCTCCTGTTTGTGCAAGAATAATGGCCAACCTGGACTCTACTATATGTAAAAATGTATATTTTTTTTTTCCCCTTCATACAGTACTAAGGTGCATTGTTCTGGTCTGTCCTGGTATACCCACGGACACAAGTGTGTGTAATCTGGGAAAGTGTTGTACTGTTCATACCATACAGCTTCCTTTTCTTCGCCAGTGATCCGGATCTGAAGATTTTGAAAATGCCTCAGAATCTGAGGAGCTGTGGATCACTTCGCCTAATTCTGTGTCTCAAACTTGGAGGGGGAAAGGATATCATTATTCATTAGGTTGGAAAGGTAGAAGCTTCCTGTCTTATAATATGTGAATGCTCTGGTTGTGAGGGAACTGAAGTCAAGAAACGATATCCAGAGTGTTGGCAAAACAGTTCCTTTTTTTTTTTTTTTTAAATTTCTCTCAGTTTTAAGCTGCCCTGTTTACTTACCCGTGTCTTTAATTTTGAGCTGTGAGGTTTATTTTTGAGTACTGTTATTGCAAAAAGAGCCTACCACAGGAAGAGCAGCAGAACACACCCTGTTTCAGGCAATACTATTTGAGACCTGAGTGCTGTAAATGATGTAGAAATGTGCATGTATTAATGAGGGGTATAATAGGTTTCAGTGAAAGTGGGAGATAAGATGTGTTAATCTTGTATATTAAATAGTCCTACAACAATGAACGTTATAATGAGGCTGTTATTAAATCTTTTCTTCATTGGCGTCAGTTCAGTGAAGCTGGTGTTTCTCAGTTTGGCATGTTTAAGATTTCACAAGAAAGGACCAACTTTCATAGGCCTTTGTCATTTTGAAATACTTAATTAGGCACGTGTACAGTATGTGATGGAAAAGAAGATCTTTTCAACACTCCATCATGGGATACTTTCCTTTTATGGGGGTTTGGGAACACCTCCTTTAAAATTAGTATTGATGTGCGGGTATGGAGTCTGATTTGACCTCAACTGCCTCTTAGAAAAAGGAGCACTGCACTTCTCTCATCTACATTGTGCAAACAGATTGTGTTCTAACAAGGTTAGAAAGACTGTCAAAATGGCAATAGTTTTAAATGAAAAAAATAAAATTATCTAGAACAATCTGTGATTTTTACATTCTGTGCTGTTCTAGCTATAGCACCAAAGGAAATTCCATAAGAAGGGCAAGATTTCTTGGATCAGTGGTATTTATTTTTTTCTATTTTCATCCAGCAGCATTTAGAGATTTTCATCTTGCCACTTGCACTCTTTGCCAGTAGTCAGATTAAGATCTGCATGCTCCTCTCTGATTATGTTCTAGTTTAAAAGGAGGAAATAAGGAAGTTTAATACTGAAGCCTGATTCTGCCTGTGGAAGATATAGAGAGGTAACCATGTTAGAAAGCAGCAGAGAAAAAATTCCCGTAGCAGCCAGGTTGCCTTTCCAGTAAGGATCCAAATGAGGATTTACTCCTTCTGAGGGTGGTGGGAGCTTGGCTAAAGGAGAGACTGCTTTTTTCCATCAGCATTATTGCTGTTTGAGGGTGGTAAGGAAGAGGTTCAGAGAGACACACTGAATATATAAAATTAGGAGTGATGATTGATTGTTTCCTGCAAGGAAGCAGCAAGACAGACACCACTGTGTATTCTCAGGTGATCCCCATTCTGATAGTAACCAAGGCCAAACCTGATTAGCTTAGTTATAAAGCAAGTTGATGTTTTGTGATCTTACATTCTCATTCCCTGCAAAGCAGACACCTTTTTGATTTACTATGCATGCTCTTTAATTGAGATGGAGATGCTGTAGCTCTGCTCTGAGTAAGTTCAGCTTTTACATTCCATTTCTCTTTTGCCTCTTCATCCCCTTTCCTCCATGCGTTTGATTCCAAGCTCACATTTATCCTGTTAAATAACTTCTCTTACAGTGTCTAAACGTGAGAGGCTGAGCCTCCTTTCTCAGATACCTCAATTCCCACCTTATCTCTCCTTGGGCTCCTACCAGGAGCTCCATTGTCAAATTAGATTAAAGAACATTTCTGCTTCAATATCGAGTGGTACTGAGACGACACGTGGCTTTGTGTAAATGGTAAGGGAGGCTAGTGTGAAAGTGTTTTCTTTCTGGTTTTATTTATTTATTTATTTATTTCTCACGAAGGCCTGCAACTGAAACAAGTGTTTCCAGCAATGGGCATTTTAACGTAAAGCCTGTGCGGGTGGCGGGGAGTGCAATTTGAGGAAGAACAGGAGCCGGGGGAATTGCATGGCGGGTTTTCACGTTTCGAAGTGGTGGGTTATATCCCTTTTCTGTGACAAAATGAGCCTGGAGATGTGACGGAGGGGCGGCAATACCCGGAGCGGGCACTGGGTGTCGGCACAGCCCCGCGTTTGCCGCCGCCGGGGACGGTCAGCGCCGCCGCCGGCTCTGCAGATGCACATATGGCACAGTATTATCGTTTTATGGTTACAATTATGAGCAATTTGATAGAAAATGAAAGCTAAGTTATGCAGTGTTCCTTTTATTTGTTTAATTTTTGCGCTTCAAATATGTAAAAGGAAAAAATAGCGCTGTTTTTGTTTTGTTGGTGGTTTTCTTGTTTGTTTTTGTGTGTGTGTGTGTGTGTGTGTGTGTGTGTGTGTGTGTGCTAGGATGGTGAGAAGTGCAGTACCTTCCTTTTGGCTCCGTCTTCTCACGCAGCGCAGGTTGAGATTATTTTCTGTCGTAGGTGATGAAATGTGTGGGGTTGTTCTCAGGTACTGGGACCGTTTTGCACAGAAACTGTGTGGCTGAATCTCCAGGCTCCTTTCTTCCATGAAAAAAAAGCATCCTACGTTTACTGGCGGGTAGACAAATACATAAGTAACAAGTTCCTTAGCAGTTTCCAGTGGAAGAGGTTGGGTAGCTGAGCTGTCTAAGCAAATGCCAAGGAAGTCTTTAAATCCTGAAAGTCACTATAGTCGTTGGCAGAGCTCCCCTGAAAGGAGCATGTATGTTCTGAACAAACTCTTTCTTGCCAGTGAGGAAAATCTCCTGCCATCACAATTCTTAAGCCAAAAGTAAAAATTTTTATGGCCTGTGCCAGGACCAGTATCTTGTTAAAATTATCTGTGGGATCTATATTTTGTGTATTCAGGTTCCTAGCTTTTCCGTCATCAGATTTTTTGTGTTCGTTATTATGAAAATGCATGTTTTTGCCAGTATTTGTAGTGGCATAACTTGTCTTTTGTGTGTTATGTTCTTTCTTCCTTTTCAGTAAAAGAAAGTTGTTAGTGCTGCCAGGCTGCAAAATAAACCTTAGTTTTATTTTTTTTTTCTTTGCTGGTAAGTATCCCTTTGTTTGTATTAATGAAGATAAGGGTGGAGATGTGCTTTCCACTTGGAATAGAAAATGCAGGCTCTGAGATGGTATTTGCATTTATTGATCTAGGCACATCGGCTGGCATATGATGGCGTGTGATATTTTTGTCCTTACCCACCTTTGAACCAGAGAACATGGCAGATAAGCTGTCCAGTTTGATTGGCATATCCTGTGGAAAGGATTTTCAATACATCAGATCAAATCCTGTACCCTCAACTGCTTTTGCATTTTGAAACCGTGATAGAGACTTCTCTTGAGTTCATATGCTACGTTGGGAATTAGTTTTAGGTTTAAAGGCTTTCCTTGCTCTCATTGAATCATACTGGCTATCTTTTTCTTTGGCCAATTTTAGATGCACTATATTTGTACTGTGCATCTCAATATTTTTGAGAATGTTTAAAGCAAACTTGGGAATTTCATCATCTGGGTGGAACAGAGCATCTTGATAGATGATGTAAAACTCAGGCCATCTATAAAAGAAATTAAAAAATTACAAGTACTAGGAATAAATCATGCTGGTGAAGTTAACCAGTGCTGGAAATCTTGTGTCTTCTATTGCTGTTTTTCCATTTTAACAGTTGGACTACAGGTGGTATGGGTGGAGATGGAAAGATGTTTTTTGGAAAACAACTAATTCAGCTGTTTAGGAAACAGCATTTTTGTTTCTGTTCACACTTGACATCAGTGAGTCCAGAGAATAGATTTGAATTTGATGTTTTACATGTGCTTCCTGAAAGCTCCAAAGGATGGCCCTGGCTTTGTCCCTAACTTTCTCAACTCGTTAGCTTTTCTTTAGTTAGGTAACCATAACTTAACTAATTTGTATGCACCATATACAGTCTCGGCTCACTTCAAAGTGTAATCAAGTCATGAACTAATTACAATACCATATTCCCAAAGAATGTAAATTTAATTTCCCTTCAAACAGAATGGGAATGTATTAAGCAATTCTTTTATATGAGAGCTGTGGCATTCAACAACATAATGCTGATGCTTCAAACAGAAGTGAAGTTCTTAACTTTTGTGGACCTTGTGACCTTTTTCCCTATGCATCTTCCCTTTTTATTCTTGCATCTTGAGTTAATTTACTGACTGGATAACAACATTAAAATATTCAAGTGTAAATTAAAATGTAACTGTTGGGCTTCAGGTTGGAGATCACTCTGTCTTATTGTATGTGACTTGCTTCTTTATAGTGTTTTCAGAAATGTGCTTCCTAAGGCATTTGGATCAGAAGGAAATTGTGTTTTGAATTGAAGGCTCATAAGGTTCAGACCCTCATCAGATGATTTCTTTAATACATCGAAAAGTGAATGTGCAGAAAGTTTTCCCTACAGGTTCTTGCCATCACACTGTGTCAGAGAGTCCACATAAACTCAGTTATATAAGAACGAGCGAAGTGAAGTTGTTCATAAAACATTTTATTACCTTCAGTCTTTGCAGCAACTTCAGAGTTTAGATAATAAACCTTCATAGAAGTTACTAGTCTCTACCCTTTCACAGAACAATGATTCACAGAGAGTCAAACTACTTATTTTATTTCTCTTAATTTTAAAGGTAGAAGAAACATGTTAGGGTTGACTTTGATCTGTGCCTGAATAGTCTGATTTCCAAAATGCAGTCCCGTTGTTGTTCTCAGATGAGATGAGATTGTCAAAGTGCAAGACTTTGTATATTAAACAGAAGTTGTATTTTAAAATTAAATGTGGGTCAGCTTCCAGTGAAGTATGTAATTGTTAAATGCTAAAGGAAAGAGCTTAGAATATCTTAGTTTATATTTTAAAGTGTTCCTTTTAGATGTTAATTCATTAATACCAGCAGTTTATTTTTATTCATATGACTTTTCATATGTAAGTAGTTGAAGCTGCATTATTTTAATCCTTTCTTTGGTTAGGAAGAAGAAAGCCTGCAGGTGGAAATCAGAATGACATACATATTGCTTCTTTCCCAAAAGGCATGGTATCTCTCTCCTATTGATATGCAAAATATCAAGGCAGAAAATAAACCCTATTGCCTTATGTGTCAAAATACTGTGAAAAATATATGCTTGGGTGATGCATGGAAAAAATGTGGGTCTACTTCAAACTGAGCACACTTGTAGTGGAATTTGCCACGAGTCTGTCTGGGCCTTTGGGACTCTGCAGACTCTACAAATTCTGTTCCCTTGTTCTATGAGTGTTTAGATGTAGCTTGATCCTTAGTTGTAGGTACAGGGTTGTAGGTGCACTGTTTGGAGACCCAGCTACGGGGGTCTTAGCCTTTGCCTGAGTTTGGTGAAATGCTTCCTCACTCTTGCAGCATCCTTTAAAGGCATTTTTGAGCTACTGAGCAACTGTACAGTGGAATGTTGTAATGGTACATGGTGTCAAGTTGTGGATGCAGTGGTGTGTCTGTTAAACAGATGTGAGCTTGCTGTGATGTTGTTCAAGTTGCCAGGCACAGTCCAGCTGAATTCTGGAAGCGGCATAGTGTTGGTCTTGATGCCAAAAAGAAAAGAAATTAAAAACAATGCCAAAACCCCACAAAAACATCAAAGCAAGGTCAGTTAGATTAGGGATGAGGTGCCTGATGCTGTGCTGCTGTGACTGTGCACAGCAGCTTGAACAGGTCTGGCTTATACCTGCCTGGTTGGAGGGTAGGCAGGCAAGCTCAGGTCTGCCTGCAACTTATTCTGAGAAGAATTTTCTTTGGAGAGCAAAGACCTCTCTTTCAGTGCTTAGTCCAGCTTCACAGTCAACCCTCTGTCAGTGGCACTTCCTCAGCATCTCCTTCCCTGTCTAGTTTTTTCACAGCATTTATCTTGAAGGGACCACCTGAGGCAGTGAAGGGAGTTTGGTCTTTCCTGAAACTGCCAACATGATGATAACTAGTCTGTGTTCTGGATGCATGTCCTTAAGCAGGAATTTAAAAAAACCTGTGTTTTGTGGCTACCGGGGTCATGATTGCAGATGTCAAAAAGCTTTCCATGTGCTGAAATCATACCACTGAAAGTTTCTTGTCTCTCTGCCACAAAGTGTAAGTTATTGCTGTCTTATTTAAATTTAAATCTAACTTGTGTTTGACTTTTTCCTTTCTTTGCTTGCTTTGTTCATCTATGCATATCTGTGTAAGAGCTCTGAGTCTCTAGAGAATCTTCCTTTGGATATGGGGGCTGATGGGGCTGCAGCATCTTGTGGCTGAAGATGGAGATTCAGCTCTTGTGCTCTCTTCTGGCCATGGATCAGAGTATGCAGCCCTGAGTGAAAGGACAGTCCAAGCTGGAGCTAAAGTCAGGGACTACAGGAATGAGTCATCCCTGGGCATCTTCCTTGATGCGTGGGAGATCTATTAGGGCTTGTCTGCATGAGTGAGTGCAGGCAAACTTGTACTCTAAGCTAATCAGGTGCAGGACGAATCTGATCTGTTAGTGCTGTGCCTGAGCTGTGCTAACTTACCCTACAGCTGCAAGACGTGTGCCCTGGAACTGGAGTGTGGGGCTGCTGGGCTGCATCTGTGTGCTCAGATGTGCCCAAAGACACCTTGTGCCACACTTTGCCTCTGTGTAATTAGAGCTTCTGCTTGTCCCAAAAATGCTTGTGACAAGCCACTGAGGAAAGAGTCACTAGGTGAGGAGTTCTCACAAACGCTCTGATGATACCTCTGAAGGGCCTTTGTTATTAGATTGATTGCTAAAAAAATCTCATTAGCTGTGTTCTTTTCCCTTGCTAATAGCTTCTAGAAAACCTTTTTCCAGCCTTAGATTGGAGGATACTTCAAATTTAATTTTATTTTTTTAAATAAAGGGAGGTAAAACTAAACATTTCTTTGTAATGATACAGGGCAAAAAAAAATAATTTTTTTTCTAAAGAGAAGGTTCTCTACATTCTGGTTTGTTTTGTTTTTTTTCCTCTTACAATAAGTGATTTAAGAAAAACGGACCTTCAGCAAATAGCTCTCATGGAGTAGACTGGTGTTGGCTTAATTTGGAAGCCTTGAGTGTAGCTGAAGAGACCACTTGTTGTTTAAACTGCTGTAGTGTGAACACATGCTCAAACCAAAACACTTCAGATTTTAAGCTGGCCTTCACTTGTAGTCAAAGAGGCAGTGGAAACAGTGTACCGGGAACAGTGCAGGAGGTCAGTGGGCACAGTAGAGGTTGGTCCTTCCACCCCCAGTTTCTGGGGACAAGGAACTGCAGCTGCTTGTCCTCCTTCAGCTTGTGAGAGGCTAAAAGTATTTCAGCAAGGAGTAAGCTGTGAGTAGTTGATGTAGTCATAGACTAGACTTAAAAGCCTGAGGCTTGAGAGTAGAACTGAAGGAAGAGTAGGGTTGAGACTTTGCAAGGTGGATAACACTACCAGACAGGTGGCTGCTGCTGGGAGAGGTGTCCTTTGCTCCCAGCTGCCTGTTCCCCCTGCTCGTCTTGTGCAGGCTCTTGTGCCTGGTGGCCCCTTTGCCTCAGTGGGTCAGTCTGCTGAGTCCTGGAGTGAGAGGTGTGGGGGCTGCAGAGCTGGTGTGGACAGAGGGAGTGAGCAGGAGAGTGTCTTTGGCAGCAGTTGAGCATTAGGTTGACTGTGCCTTCTTGTGAAGCTTTGCCCCTAAGAGAAAGTTCTTTGTTCCCTGCTGAACCCCCTGGACACCCATTCCCGGCGTGACACCATCGGCGTGTTACTGCTGCATGCTGGCAGTCCCCTTTCTCAAAGCCAGTTCTCTCTCCACTGAGGTTATTATCTCTTAAGAGCCATAAATGAACTCTGAATTCTTTGACTTACGTTCATTGATGAAATTAACTAATTTATTATTTAAAATGTATAGTCCTTGCAGTATGACGTGCACATTTGGCTGTTGAAATCTTAAACCTTTGCACTTCTGATTTTGTTTTTTTTGTTTGTTTGTTTCTCCCCTTCCAAGTACAGCCTTAATACTGTACTAGCAAACTGCATAAAATGTATTACTCTGATATATTCCAATGCATATTTCTTGGACATAAAACTACCGTTCAGTGAAATGCCAAGTACCACTTCTCTCAGGTAACTAACATCTTGCAAATCCAATATTTGTGCTCCTGAACACATGAAGAAATACCTAATGTGTGCATTTAGGCTTATTACTTTTTCTGTGGAATGCAAATCTGTAGGACTTGTCCTATGCAGTTTTTTCAACCTTGCAACTTTTTATTTTTAAAAGCAGGTTATGAAATTATTTATCATTACGTATGTGTTTGTCTGGAGACTGTATTGCCTGAGTAGATGTGTGCCCTTGTGGTATCTGAATGACTTAAATATTTTTGTGGCAGTGTTGTATATTGCCTGGCTAATTTGCAGGAGAAGAAAAAGAGATCATCTTGCTGCTTTTAGCAAAAATTCAATAGAATGGAAGAGTAAGATCTAATATTAAGGCTTTTTTTTTTTTTTCTCCTTAAGAACATATTCTGCAGTAAATGTACCAGCACATTTTTGAGAATTACCATATTTTCAGCTATTCTGTATGCGTCTTAAACAAATGAACTTCTTTTTTTCATATTTGAAGCTTCATGTTTACTTACTTAATAAGCAAAGCAGGGCTTTAAACTCTTAGACTATAGTGGCTGTAACAATACTTCGCTTAATGTAGAGTGATTGTGTGAATGAACAAAGTTTTAATCTTCTAATACAGAGAGTTTTAACTATTACTGTTGCTGACCGAATCTTACAAGAATTTTAGGGCCATCTTGGCTTCCATTCAAGCTTGTGTGAACTCATAATCATGTAACTGACCCTTGGACAACCAGGATTTGCTTGCATACTTTCCTAATGTTGATTCTGCGTGTTGCGTTAAAAACTATTTTAAATAAATTTGGTCACTACACACAAAAGGTGGTTGGCATCATGTGCACAGTGAGTGCTCTGCAGTCTGTAAAACACAATTTGGGCATCTTTTTAATGGTGCACTTGTCTAGAAGTGAGGGGAAGCTTGCCTGGCTTTCCAGCAGGACTGATATTGACACTGTGGCAAGAGTGAGGGTAGGTGTATGGCCATCAGTTGTGTGCCCCAAGGCTGTTTAGGTGCTCATTCCTTGTGCCAGTAGTGTGCTAGCTGGAGGGAGGAGAGGGTAAAATCTGTTTTGTGGGGAAGGGGTTGCTGGAAGCAAAGTGAATTAAGAGGGCTGTAAAAATTTGATAAAGATAGGACTGTCTGTTTTTATATTCTGCCACATAACATGGGTTTAAATGAATTTCCCTATAATTTGTCTTCAAATACCGACATTTAACTCTTAGGCTGTATAAATGAACTGGCTTTTTCTAGAGTAAAATTCATGCCCTGCGTCCAGGCTAATATGTTCACCTACTATAAACATTACTGCCTATGGTTACAACTGGAATAAAAAATTCCTTTTATATACATCATAGCTGGCAGAGACTCCTGAGACCACCACAAATCACTTCAGCCTTTTGGTGCTCTCTGACGAAATGAACTGAAATGTAAAACAGCTCAGGCTTCAGGCAGGCTGGCTCTGGAAAGCAATTAGCTTGTTAAGACCGTTGTTTGTACCCTCCCATATTTCCAGGTGCTGAGCAAAGGTGTTAGAAGAGCTCTCCTGATTGATTTCAACATTGGGGTTTATTAACCTTCCATTTCTTCCTAAAATATTTTGCCTATTCTCTCAGTAGCCTTTTATTTAAAGGAAAGAAAACCAACCAAACAACAACAACAAAAAAAAAAAGCCCTGGCAAGGCCACCCTTCCTGCAAAAGAACAAGAAGAAGGGAAAAAACCCCCCCCAAAACCAAACAAAAAAAAAGAAACCCTCAGGGTCATAACAGGGAATAACAAAGCAGTGAGTTATTTATGCAGCCATGATTGGCAAAAATGATTGCAACATGAATTTGCCCAGAAGCAATGATTAGATCATAAAAATGTTAAGGAAATCTGTAACTCAACACCGTTTTATAGATTGAAGAAGTTTTTGTTCCCTACCTTAATTGCAGTGACTTGTTATTAAAGTATTTATTCAGAGTAATCTCTTTGGACAGCGAGCCCTTATCCCATCTGCATGCATAATTAAAAGTGAGGGGGGAGAGAGGGGAGCATAAATGGTTTACCATGCTACATGAGCAAGGCAGGGAATTACACAATGACAGGTGAAGAGCAGATTTATCTCCTGTTGGAATTTCAATGCTGCAAGCAAGGCAGGACACTGTTGCTAATATCCTTGCAAACACCACAGTTGCTGCTTCTCCAGATTACTGTCCAAAAATTATTGCTGGTCTCTGAAAGGCCTGTAGCGCTGCATCTGTGGCTGTGGGGTTTTGAGCCATTGGTGCTCAAGCAAAGAGATTGGATTTGGATATGTGGGCTTGTGAATCCATGTCTGTGCTTAAAAACGGACTATTTACTTACTTGGCTGGGTATTTATTTATTTATAAATAAACATTGGTAATGGCTGGCTCTGCTGAATAAAAATCAGTATTGTGGTTGTTCCAACTGGAACAATGTCATCACCTGCCTCCTGCTGCTGGTGCAATTCTTCTTTTTCCACTCTCTGAGTAGAAAGAAGGGTGTGCTTGAAGATTCATCTCTAGGCAGATTTATCATCATTAGGCAGTACTCAAACACACAGTATCTGTTTTTAAATTGAACTGTTATGGATCTAAATCAGATTTACACAAAGTAAGTTGGTATATATTTGACTCTAACTATTCACTAAAGAGTGTTTTTCCCTTAACTTCTGATGTCTCACCTCTGCAGCAGCAGTACAGAGAATGCCAAGAACTTTTGAGCCTTTATCAGAAGTACCTAGCTGAGCAGCAGGAAAAACTATCACACTCCCTTTCTGAACTCAGTGCTGCCAAGGAAAAGGAGCAGAAGGTAAGCTCTTTTTTCCCATCTCCTTTTTTTTCAAATGACATATTCATAACTTCTTTTCTCTTTTATTAGTACCGTAACTAATGTATTGTCTTGCATCATAAAGTGTTGAATACTGTTTTGTGATTGGTTTCCCATGAGTCCTTCCCTTAATAAATGGATTGTAGGAAAGCAAACAAAAAACCCCCACAAGTTTTGGGTCAATAAAATGGGTGAAGTTAATTGACCATGTTGTACTGGAGTAGGAATCACAGGAACACATACCTTTGCCAAGGAAAAAGTTAAAATGCTCTTCTCTTTTCTGTTCTGTTTCTTAAACAGGAAAATAATTGCAGTCGCTCTAGATATAGCCTTTCACATTTTCACTGTGGCTTTTCATGATTGAAAAGGGCATTACAGATGATGTATTTGGTCAATAAGAGCTTTCTCAAGTCTGTAAAGCAGCTCATCTGATTTGAGCTGTTTATAGAAGGCCTGTAGTTATATATGCAGTTAAAACCAGAAAATGTTGACTACAGGTACGTGTTAAATTAAGTGGTAAAGTGTTTCTCAGATGTATGTGCCCAAAGCGTTGAAAACATCATTGCTTGAGATTTTTTTCTGATAGCTAGGTACTTGATTTGCATCCCTTCTGATAGCAGATTATACCTTGGAATTGAAGACTGCTTATGTGAAAGTGCTGTACCTGATGTCCTTTCCTTCTGTTCCCTTTCAGTAGCTTCTATCTGCAGATCTTGGGAATTCATCCTACGTAAGACCACGCCTTTTTGTATAGGTCATACCCTTGATCTTTTCTCTTGCTGGAACAGTCTTAAAGGCTTATTTTTAATAGGGCTAGAAGTAAAGTCATCAGCACAGCATATCCAGAAGGAGGCCTGATTCTGATGTCTCAATGGCTCCCTACTATGAGAATTACACAGACACATCCTGCTTCTGAGGAGCCTGTGCAGGAAGGAGTCTTCTGATTTTGTTCATGAAGCAGGTAGCAATACTCTGACTTCATCAGCATCAGGAATTGTTTTTTGTCTTGATGATAGGTTTTTATTTGTAAAATACATTGTTGGACATGGAGCTGTTTGTCAGGCTTTTAACCTTTATAAACATTTCACTTCCATTCTTTTGTATTTTTGTCTGCCGTCCATTTTGTGATGGCATTGAGTTCAAAACAAGAATCTTTTTCTCTGAGAATGGATGATGTCTGTGTTGTGGCTTGTGGTATGCAGCTTGCTGTGGATCTCCATGGAAAACAGTCCAGAGGAGCCCATGTAGTCAGTCTAACAGCACTGTGGCAGCTGTGTTAGGGGTGATACCAATACTTCTCTCAGGTTTTGCCCTGCATAACAGTTCATCTCTGTCCTTTCGACTTCAAACACACTTATCCTGTACTAGGTTAGCCCCTAGAATAGAGATGTCTGGTGTCACCACATCTACATCACTAAAGCATGGAAGCAGATAATAGGAAACATTCATCCCAGGGACTGTCAAATCAGCGTCTGGTGGTTCAGCAGTCCACGTTCATCTCCTCTTGTTTGAATGTCTTCCTAATCACTCAATCCATGTATATACAGAGACTTCTTTAAAGTTGTTTTCTGGCTTCATGTGCAAAGTTCTATCAAGCTTATCTTTGATCCAGTTATTTCTTTTCTCTATACTTACAGGTGCTTTTGTTCACAAATGCAAATTCAGATATTATATCGAGGTTGACATTTCATTTATTGTTACATACTCTACAGCTCCAGCCTAATAGGTCTGAAATTACCCTAGTCCTCTTGCCCTGTGCAAAGCTTTGTAGGCATAGATAAAAACCTGTCAAAGCATGCTTCAACTGTTTTTTTTCTTATAACTTGCAAAATATTTCTAGCCTTCCTCTTCAGTTTTCTCTTTCTTTGCATTTGGCTTTATAAATTGTTACCTTTTTTTTTTTTCCTCAAACAAGCCCTTTATGCTGTGTTTCTTCTCACAGCTCAGAAACTGTGGAGAGATTTGCAGGGCTGCCTGACCCTAACACACTTCTTCATGTGATAGCTTTCCAAACCCGGGAAAGGTCATTGGGCTGCTTCTTGTTGGACTTCTGTGTCATTGTCATATACCTCTTGTCTTAATACCTAAACTGTGAGTGTCGTGATAGGTCTCTCTTAGTTCTGTTTGAGTATTGTCTTAACACAGTAGTTTAGTCAGGCATTCTGCTGTCTACCTCAATGGGGACTCCCACATGGGAACACAACAGAGAGGGATTTTTGAGAGGAAAGAACTGGAAGGGGACAGACCCAGAATACTTTCCTGCTGCTTCAAGTGCTACCCACTGCAGCTCTTTCTGCCCCATTGAAGCTTTTATGCTCTCCCTTTCTGTTTTGAGCTGGACTTTGACAAAAGCCATCTTGTTTAAATATTGGGCTAAAGAAAGTGTTCCTCAGTTTTGTTTGAATCCAGATCAACTTGGAATCTTTTACCTATTGCTTGTGTTTGGGTGACCTAAGGAAGTCCTGGATATGTCTGAATTTAAATCAGGATATACTATCTTACCACATAGTTTTCTCTTCGTAGGACTGTCTAGGAGAGATAATCAGTGTTTCCTATTTCAAGACACTGCTGATCTTACCAGGGTATCTGTGTTTTGATGTACAATGTTCCGATTTTCCTGTGTCTTGCAGAAACATGGGACTGCACAGTTGTACTCTGCACTGATGCTCTTCTTTGTTCTGTCTGTTCTCAGCTGTTCTTTCTTCCTTTTGTTAATTTTCCCTTCTTTTTCCTACTTGTTTATTTGGAGTAATTTCTGGTGCTACACTTAACATCTCCTGCTTCTGCTTTTTGCCTGCCTGTCTGCCTCATTCTTAAGCACCATAATGCTGACCATGAGTTGTCACTTTCCTCTGGGCATAGATTTGAAAGCATCTCCTCTCAGTGCTTACATGCAGGGTTTTCCTGTCAGAACAGGGCAATTAACAGGTCAAGAGAACCACAGCGTTACCAAACATCAATGGCATTGTTGCAAAAAGTGGTGGACTTGTATGGGAGGCAAAGGACTGCAGTGGCTGCGTGCCTGTGGCTGGTTTGTAGCTATACTGAACTAATGCAGATACTTTTATTTTTGTCTCTTTTAGTATCACCTAATGATAGCAGTAATTCTGAAGCCATGTTTTGCTCTTACCTAATACTACTTCTTTATAACGAAAGTCAGCCCTCAAAATGTAAAGAAGCATCCTGGTAGTAGTGAAATAAAATTGCTGGGAAGATGGTGGTAAGATGATTTAAGTCAGAACTCTTGTGGAGTCAATAATCAGTAACTGGAACATAGAGCTTCCTTTTTTTGTGAGATAAAGTTAATTCCATTTGAAAAGATACTTAAGGTGACATGAATTGAATTATTCAAACTGGCCTTCTCAGCATTAACTCTAGGTTAATATCTCATGATGCCTCTGGTTTCATTATAGGAGTTTTAAGTACATAACTTTTTATAATAAATTCAATACCTAGAAGCCGAACTGAAATTGGTTTACCTTCTACCAACCCATAAAAAGAAGCATTAATTGTAAAGTGAATATTAAAGTGGTCACTAAAGTTGACTCAGACAGATTCAGAGAGATAGCACTTGTATAAAGGAAGAGCTCTACTGAAAAATAGGCTTCTGCCTTGATGTTAATAGAAAATACCATTCATATTATAATGTAGTTAAACCTTTTCTATCAAAAATTATTTTTGGATGTTCTCTCTGCAGCTCCAAAATGTTCACTCTTTACCATTTTCAGAAGCTTTACACAGACGTGTTAAGAAAATTGCCCTTGTTCTAGGTAATCAGATCTGACCTACTTTATATACTTGCTGCTTCACTGCCATCTCAAACAGTGGCAAGAATCCAGTTTGCTTTGGCGCATCTCTGGCAGATGAATCTGTAGATGTTCTGCAGTGTAGGGTAGGACTTGAGGCACAGAAGTTGGACAGGCAGTTGGGTTTCTGCAGAACTGGGCTTCTTGAGCTGTATCACCTTAAAGAAAGATAATACCTGTAATCTCGGCATTGCTTATTTATGTTAATCTTGGAATTACAAGTACAGCTGGCAGCTTTTTTTTTTTTTTTGTGAAAGATTACCAACACATCTGCTAATTTCCTTGGTGCACCCCGTGTAGAAAAAGTGGATGGATATAGGGTGGGATTATAGACAGAAAGGAATATCAAGAATTTATTTTCCATGGTGTATCATCTCCCCTCTTCCTGTGTATTATATCGTTTGCCTCCTGTCTGGGGTCTGCCAGTGGCCCTCATCAGGAAAAAGGTACTGTTCTGTGCTAAGCACCAGTGTGAACATCCTGAAGGACCTGGTCTGCTTTGAGCGTATCATAAAATCTTAAAAAAATTGACTTTTTGGGAGGCTAGGGTTTTTTTCACTTTTTTCCTAATTTTACTATTTCCCTTGAATCACTTCTTCATCTTAAAAATTGTTGAATGCAGGTGTGTCATTTCACAGTAAAGTCCAAAGGAAGCCTTTTTTTGCAAGAACTAGAAAGCCTTTCTTCCTTTCTGTGTCAGCAACTAAGATTCTTTTCTGTATCATCTTTTTTTTTTTTTTTTTTTGCTTAATAAGGCTGATTACGAATTAAATCTTCAAACACTGATTATTTGAGGGTTTTTTTTTCTTTGGAAAAGATACTGAAACATGTCAATCGTTGGAAGCCTTTCCTTTGTGATTGTCACCAAACTTTTCAATTTTTATTTTTTTTTTTCAGCACAGGTCACCTTTAAACACATTCTTAGCTTGCTTAAAGAAAACAAAGTCCCACATATGCAAAAGGTTTTGAATGCTGTAAGGTAAACCTGCGTGATAGAATTGACTTTGTCTGTTTACCCAGCTGTACGGGAACAATGGATGAGCCCATCTGAAAGATACTTGAGAACTGGGATAATAAATAAAGAACTAATTTGACTAGGGACCCAAGGGTATTGGAATAATTTTACTAGGCCAGACAGAGACAGTTTTAGTATGAGTAACTATCGGGAATAGCCTTGCCTTACCTGTGTTACTTTCTGCAAATCCTCAGATCTCTCTCTGTGCCTCTCTTATCTGTAAAAGTGAGATAGTGGTTTTGTCCTCATTCTTTCTGTTTTTTACTCAAAATGTCACGTTTTGGGTGCTTCTTCAAGTGTGTTCAAAGTGATTAGCAGTGATACTTCAAATACGGGGTGGTCTGGAATAGACTACCTTGTAATAGCATAAAGAAAAATAATGTCTTTTTCCTTTTGCCTCTAAGTCACTAGGTTAATTTACCTGTTACGTAGTTAATTTACCTGTCTTTTCTAAAAAAATGCTAACACCAAAGAGCAATGCAAATGGATAAAAATATCTAAGTGAAAAGGAAACATCAGTATTGAAATATCTCTGTATTGCTAGCATTCCCCATAGAGTTTCACCTGCACTCAGTGCCCTGGAATGAGTGCCACAATAGAACCATTCTTGCCCAGTCTGCTTGCTGGGTGTGAATGAGGCTGTATTCCTGGAGATAAGCACTTCACTCCTGAGCTCACTCACCACTTAAACTGAGATCTGTGCCACTTCACCGTCTCTTTGTTCTACAGTCTTTAATCAGCCTTGTTTCTAGTCTTTTAAAGATATTTTGATTTTCCTTTTCTTTTCTTTGAAGATGCCTCTTTCTGTTTCATGCACTTTGCTTTAGAAACCGTCCCTCCCGTGGAAATCTTTTCCTTGGGTCAACACTCATCTCTGATGTTTGTTTTGCCGTTGGACGATAAATCTGGAAAGAAGACAGTACCTTCCCTTCCATTCTCCAAGAGCAAAATATCCTCTTGGCTTTGTAGGCTTCTGATGATATTGTTACTCCTGTGAAACGATATCTCTGGATTTATATGAGAATTTAAGAAATTTGTAGGAGGACTGCCTGCTATAAGAGAAGCACTTAGATCTGATGTTGCAGTTTCTCCCCTATAATGCTGGGACAGTGCATTGTGGCCATACTGACCAGCATCCACTCCCTTTGAAGTGGGAGTGAGGTTTTCTTCTGTGGAATCAGGGCTGCATAAGAATGCACTTGCTCCCAAAGGTTTTGCATTATGCTCCAGGCCTTGAGGAAGAAAACTTCTGTTCTATCCTTCGCTGTTTACTCCTAGTAATTAGGAGTATAAGTGGCCCAGCTGTCTATCCATATACTGGCACTTTTGTTGTACATTTGACTTGTGCACATGCCCTTTGGTTCTGCAGTATTTGGCCTTTTTCAAAAGTTGAGACACTTGAAAAGCAGTTTCTCATGTACTTATAACCTCCTTGACTCACCAGTTCCTGGTTCCTGGAATTCTCTGATTCCTCTAAATGTGGCATGTCCTGTATGTTGCGATTAATGTTACATTCCTGAAGTTCCTGACTTTTTGAAAAACAGTGCCGGCGACTTTCAAAGCCCAATTTAACAAGGACCTTAAGTAATTTTAAAGGTGGCCTTGTTTTGGTGAGGTTTAGGCCAGACAACTAGCAGACTTCCCTTCCAACCTGAACTTTTCTGTGATTCTGCTCTGTATTTTCTCTTCACTAGCCCTTCAAAAAGGGTGATCATCCTGTGAGAACATGTAAAATAAAAGTGAAAATGCTTCTGGGCCAGTAGCAATAGTTCATCAACTGGACTCTTATTTCTTAAAGTGGA
This sequence comes from Chiroxiphia lanceolata, assembly GCF_009829145.1. NCBI lineage: Eukaryota > Metazoa > Chordata > Aves > Passeriformes > Pipridae > Chiroxiphia > Chiroxiphia lanceolata. The sequence continues at coordinate 7,409,180 of NC_045671.1, read as the reverse complement.
AATGATTAGACTTGCTGTTTCTTGCTGTTGAAATGAATAAAGTCTGCAGGCTGATCTGGTACTTCATAATGTAAATACCTTTATTCATCACTAGATTACAGATAGCGTGATATAAGTGATTACTATATTGAAAGATAAATTGCTTGCCATCTCTTGCCAGCAAAGCACACATTTCTGTGTGTTGATCAGGTTGTTTAATTAGAAGTGTCTTTATTTAATGAAAGCCAGGTGATTATCAGTTCAGGGCACTATAGGTTGGTCTTTGTATGGCAGAAAGATTTTTCATGAGAGCCAAGGGTGTAATTTTCTTTCAGCTAAGAAGGTGGGAATTTGTTATCTGTCTGTACCAGGATGATTGCCTGCAGAAATATCTCTTTGAGTTAGTCCTGAATACCCTAAGATTTAGCTTGAGTCTTTCATTTTGAGCTGCAAAAACTTAAAGTTCAAACTTAAAGTTTTTCTGCTGCACAGTTTGCCATTTGAAATTTGTAAGGACTCTCGTCCTGGGATTTTATTCGCCATAGGACAAATTTATTAAGTTCTTGAGACAGCTGGACTCATCTCTCTGTATAAACAGAATATAACTGATGGGGTGGCATCAGCAAAGATTGCGTACGTGTTGCATGTGATTATGGTTTATAGCAGTCTGATTACCTGTCTCTGATCCAGTGAATGCATTCAGTATCATGGTATAAGAGATTTTGGTTGCCATCTATTCATGGCATATGCCAAAAAATGTCTGACATGTCTGACTTTGATTTATAGTAATATACATTTCTCTTCATTTTGGAAATTTGCTTTTATAATTCCAGAGTTTGGAACCTGGGTAGAAACAGACCATGTAGACATTCAGGGCTGTCATGTGCCAATGATGATTCACAGTACCATAAACAGAAACAGGGATACATGAGTTTCTCTTGTTTCTGCAAGAAAATGGCTGATCTGAAACCAAAATAGTCAAAGCTGACCACACAGATACATGGGTTCTCAGGCTGGCTGAGCTACTTACTAAGATGTAGAGGAGGGGAAGGCAGTTGACATACTCTGACCTCTCTTGGAAGTCTGGATTACCTTAAAGTTAGTCTCTGCCTTGAAATAAAGTAATATCTCGTCAGTCTTTAATAGATGCATTTAGTTCCATGTTGCATCTTTCCCCACCCCTTCTCTTCTCTGTAAGTGACAACAATTCTGTTGACTGGAGGTAACCAAACAATGCTAAGGATGTCTTCTGTTTTCTGGTATGTAATTTCAAAAACTTCTTTTACTCTCTAGAGTTGAGTCATGAACAACAGTACCTTGTTTGAAAAATGTAAATTTACAGTGCATCTGATGAATGTCTCTGCTCTAAAACTTCAGACAGCGGAATTTTCTCAAAGAAGATCTTCTTGGTGGATGAGGCTGGAGATGTTGTCTACCTGGAATTTAGTAAAACCTTTGACACTTCTGGAGATACTGGCAGCTAATGGCTTGGACAGGTTCACTGTTCACTGGGAAAAGAAACAGCTGGATGGCCAGGCCCAGAGAGCACTGGTGAATGGAGTTGCATCCATCTGGGGCTGGTCACTAATGGTGTTCCCTGGGGATCGGTACTGGGGCCATCCCTGTTTGATACCTTTATTGATGATCTGGACGAGGGAATTGAGAGCATTGTCACTTTGCAGATGACACCAAGCTGGGTGAGTGTGTTGATCTACTGGAGAGTAGGAAGGTTCTGCAGAGGGATCTGGGCAGGCTGGATCAATGGGCTGAGGCCAGTTGTGTGAGGCTCAACAAGACCAAGTGCCAGGTCCTGCCCTTGGGTCACAACAACCCCCTGCAGTGCTCCAGGCTGAGGGCAGAGGGGCTGAAAAGCTGCTTGGTGGGAAAGGACCTGGGAGTGCTGGATGGCAGTGGCTGAACATGAGCCAGAGTGAGCACAGATGGGCAAGAAGGCCAATGGCCTCTGGCCTGTGTCAGCAACAGTGTGGGCAGCAGGACCAGGGCAGTGACTGTCCCTCTGTACTGGGCACTGGTGACTGTGTTCAGTTTTGGGCCCCTCATGACAAGAAAGACATTGAGTTGCTGGAGTGTGCCCAGAGAAGGGGAAAGAGCTGGGGAAAGGTCTGGAGCACAAATCTGATGAGGAATGGCTGAGGGAGCTGGGACTGTTTAACCTGGAGAAAAAAAAAAAAGGAGAGAATCAGAAGGGACCTTCTCACTCTCTACAGTGATCTGACAGGAGACTGTAGTGAGGTGGGGGTTGATCTCTTCTCCCAGATAACAAATGATAAAAGGAAATGGCCTCAAGTTATGCCAGGACAGGTTTAGGTCACATATGAGAAAAAACTTCTTCACTGAAAAGGGGGTTGGTCATTGTAACAGGCTGCCCAGGGAGATGGTGGAGTCACCATCCCTGGAAGCATTTAGGAGGTGTGTAGATATGGTGCTTGAGGACATGGTTTAGTGGTGAGCATGGCAATTTTGGGTTAATGGTTGGACTTTGTGATCTTAGAGGTCTTTTTCAACCTAAATTATTTTCAACCTAAATTATTCTGTGATTTTAAGTAAGAAAGAACTTTGTTCCCTTCTATGGAAAGGTGAAGGACCTGCTCTTGCAGGCTGTTGCTTTTAGATGTCAGCAGTAATGATTTTACTCACAATCATGTTGAGAACATCATTTGAGTCAGGAACCATTTTAGTTCTGGTTACAGAAAATGAGACTGAAAATTTTAATGGAGAACTTGTCTCATTAAGTGAGCTCACGAGACGCCAAAGGTAGTACAGCCTTGTGAGCAACTGAAGTCACTCATCTGGATTTCAAGTGACAGCTGTGGAGACCACTTTTTTCCTGAGATCCATACGTTCATCATATAAAACACAACACTCTACTGTTAATGCATCTTCTTGCCTGAACTCTTCCTTTTGAATACTTATTCTTCAGTGCTCGTTAAGTTGGGCGCTCTGGGACTCCTTGTCATTTGTGGTTTTGGAGTGTTTGATGATGTCCCTTGTAATGAGTGTGCACAGTTAGGCATGGGATTGAGGGAGACAGTTATTTTTATCGCTTTTGCATTAAGTGTGGGTACGCTTCTTTGGAGTCCCTGGAGATTTTGAGGTTGAGAGAAGCAGAGGACCCGGTATGCACAGTGTTGTTCTGGTATCAGCACACATGTGGGAAGGACTTGCTTCTGACCAGCACTGCCAATGCAATAATCCTCCTGTTCTGTGTTCCTGGATGCATGTGCAAACATCGTGTGAATGTATGGACAGACTGACTTGTAAGTAACCTCTTTTTTTGCCAACTCGTGTGAAGCACACATTGAAGATACAAACCTATGGCTGAAACACCTGCAAAAGTTCATCATTCACACTTGAATTGATATACGTGTAAGCAAGCTTTGAATATAATACTGTCTCTAGTTGTGAAACTACATTATTTTCTCCTTTTTGTAAATCTTAACACAGAAAAGTCTCAGTTTTATCTATCTGTCTTTCTGTTTATGTATTTAACTATTTATTTTTAACTTGAACCTTCTGGTTAATCAACTGGTATCAGCCTTTTGAAACATTGTCTTAGGTCCTTACCATAGACTCTGAAGCTTCAGGTAAAATCAGAGCCAGGAGTATGTCTGGAGACAGTCCTTTTTTACTTGCAGAAATGAGAGTTCAGACACACATTCAAAAAGGTCTTTAAATATTTAGGCCCTTCTTTTTCATTTTTTCCATGGGAATGTCATTAAAGGGACGTGACAAGTTTTGATTAATATTTTTCATTACTTGTGCTAACTATAAGAATTCTCCCTGCAAGTGTGCTACTGGGACTGCTGCTGTTATCTACCAGGTAGGTGAGGACTGGCAAGCAGATGAATTGGGATCTGATTCCGTTCTGTTACTGTATTGACACCAAGTTACTTAATTTCTTTCAGGATTAGTTTGTTGCTCTTTAAATAGGAGATGATGCCAGCATGTAAGCTCAGTGAATTTGAAATGCTGTGTAAATGCAAAGTTGAATTGTAGGTCTAGTTATAAGATGCTGTAAAGAGAGCTCAGTTGGTCTGGGACTTCTCCATGTGTAACTTAATTCTTATGGAAAGGACATGGCAACAGTTAAAGTGTGAGACACCTGCAGAAAGTTACTCAAATTCAGCACATGATTCAGTTTAGATGAATCTGGGCATCTTCTTTCTGAAGTCCTCATTATTTTTTTTTTTAAATATCAAGATATTCCTTTTACTTTTTCATTAATTATTAGACAGCATCATCTCTAATATGACCAACACTGAACAAGAAGTGTACAACCCTAAGTAATAAGTAGGACCATGTTTTTTTCTGCTCTAGCTCATTGTTTTTCAGAAATATCATTAAGGCTCCTTACATGTTGCACTAATCCCTTCTGTTAAAACTAGTAAATATTTCAGGTATTCCTTTTAATTTGTCTTCAACCTTCTGGACCCATAAGTCTGCACTTTTGTGTGGGAACAAATTCCAGGTAGAAGACTGCTGAACAGACCTGGCAGACAAGGGATCTTCATTATGCTTCGTCAACCTTTTTTTCCCTAGTAGAAGAAAGTTAAAAGATTGAAATAAGAGATTAATACTTCTGTTATAATAAAGTAGAAGTAAAGAGCTTAAGGACATTATGAAAGTAGTTTAAATGTCAGAAACACTGTAAAATGGGGGGCTAGTAATTTTTTAGGAGAAATCTCTCCTTACCTTTGGTGAAATCACCACTTTTTTTCCCTGTGATTTGCATCAGTGACGGAATCTTTCCATACCATGGTTTGATGGACAGGATGACTTGAATGAGAGCTAAGTGGGACTTGCCAGCCATCATAGTAGAGCTCTTTCACAGTGGTAGGGGGAAGGAAGAAGAGAGCATCATCTGGGAGCAAATAAGGCACAGTTATTTGGGTGGCAGATGCTGCCCGATGTAGGAAACATCTCCACTATCTGTGCTAGCAAATGTGAACCTGTGTAAGTCCAGGAAGTTGTGGGTACATGTTACAGCCCCTCTGGGGCAGGAGACCACTGTCTTCTTGGTGCCTGCACAGAACCAGGCACAGAGCTGGGAGCTGCTGTCGCCAGCACAACCATCACCACTAAGGGTCAGGAGAATTTCCTTTCTGTGATGATCATATTCAAGTAATGAAGATTTAGACACCCCTAACAGAAAGATGTTCCTCCCAGAAGCTGGTCCTCACAGTTACAGTTTTCACATGTATTTATCTCTTTTCACAAAGGGGCAATTAAACTCCCATAAGTCTGCCAAATTTATTACATTCTGTCTACCTAAATATTTCCTGTCATTTCAGTTGAATGTGGCATTTTCCGGTTCTTTTTATCTTGTAACTGCTTAACTGTCACACGTTCTCTCTGAGCTGGTTAAATGTCGAGGGTGGAATAAATTATTAGTCACATACTGTTATTTGTACAACTGTACTATTTGGATTGGGGACCAATATCCTCTTGTATTAGGTAGGCATCTGAATTTGAATCTGAATGATGGTCACTGTTCCAAAGAAGTCACAATGTCAATGTGTTGAAGCATTTTTTTTTAAAATCAGTTGTAGATGAAAGCTGCTTTGAAGATAAATGCAGGATGATTAAATAAAGTATTACTTACTGATATATATTTCTTGCATAAATTTGATTTTCTATTTACATTGCTTCCTGAAAATGCCATTGTTAATAGACTTCTGACATCTTATTTCCCTTATTGCTGTCTCAGTAGCATTTTATTTCTGATGCTTTAATAACTCAATGTAGACTGAAAGGATAAAACTGAGGGAATTGACTGAACTAATTGGACCCTGATTTGTCTGACTGTCCAACGCCTGACAAACGTGTCTTTGACATAAACAGAATAAAACATTTTTGCCATTAGCCACTTACAAATAGCTATTTTGGCAAATCTTTGAAACTATTTAATTCTTGGGGCTTATTGTGCTGGATAAGGAACCAGTTCAGGATTTTTCTTTTGCCATTGTGACTCCTCCTTCCTGTCTGTGTTGAAGTAGAGTTGTATTTAGTAGCTTCACAAAAACTCAAAAGCAGTTAGTGCAGTTATCACCCTAACAAACTGAGTATTTCTGAGAAAGTGGAAATGTTCCCATTTCAATTTCTGGTTAATGACACACTTGAGTACGGGATCTGAAATGTCAGTCTTTGTATTTTCAAACCTGTAGAAACTTGAATAAAGCTTATACATAAGAGCAATCAACTCTGATAGCAGTAGGCTAAATATCAGTTTCTGAAAATAAATTTTATATGAATCTATTCTCCAGACAATTTGACTTTTAAATGTTTAAAAAATGTGACATCTTTATATAAGTGAATATAGATTGAGGCAGGAGCTATAAAAACTTGAAGTTTCCATGCATCACCTACTTTTCACTATCACCTGTTAAACAGCACAACTAGATACAATGCGGCTTTACTACTTTCCATTGCAATAATTTACTGCCCTTCTGACCTATAAACAGATAACCATTAGCATGACTTGATACTGTTAGATGTTTGGATACATTCTCAGAGGTAATTCACGGTTTTAAATATTGTATGTCTGAAGGGTTTTATAACCCAGCATTTGGAGGACGGCAGCATTACATTTCCTTGAGCAGTGTTCTGGGAGTAATGGTTTGTCACTGCAGCCCTCTTACAGGGCTTCCTGAGCAAGTGTCTTCTCACCTCCTCCTGGAATGCTGTATCCTTATGTGAGGACCACTGAAAAATTCATTAAGCACTTTCCCTTTTGTCATTGCTTTTTTAGAGTGTGACTTCACTGCAATCTGCATGCAGAAAGTTTTTGGTGACCTCAGTTATTGATTTATACTTATAACTTCATTGCAGTAAGGGGGGCTTGCTCCATTAGAGAATTTGGGAGTAAATGTAAGTAGGTTCTTGTCTTGCATCTGCTACTGACTCATGCTGTGACCTTTGGGTAATTACTTCAGCTTTCTGTGCCTAAGTTCACTATTTGTACAGTGAGGTCAACAAGGCTTCCCACCAGCACTTGTAAAGCTTTTCAAGTTCTGTGCTTGAAAACCACAAGAACAAAGCACTGTCATGATTCATAATGGCATTACCCCTTTGCACCAAAGCCCTCTATTGAAATAAGAACAGTTGGGCTGAGGTTAAGAGTGGTGAATCAAGTCTGTTACCTTTTTTCTATTTTTTGAGGTAAAAAGCAGTCCTAAGAAGCATTCATGCAAAATGGCAAGCCATTTAAATGCCAGCGGGGTTGTTAGTCTCCTCAGATTGCTGCTTTTGAACATTGCTTTTCCTTTTGGTCAGAAATAAGCCTTAGAACCTCAGGTGAAACACAGGTTTTCACATCTCATTAAACTGAGTGCGCAGCAATGTGCCTGAACTGTGCCTGTTCATGGAAACCAAAGGATTAACACCAGGTACTGGTGCTGGCTAGGTAGTGAGCTAATGACCAGTGGCACTTGGGAAGGTCCACTTCATCATTGTTCCCGTGTTTAGAGAGGTTAGGGGCAGGGGAAGTAATCCTGAAGATGTCCCGCTTAAAGAAGAAAGCATGGAAGAATCTTGAATGACTTGCAAAAGACTGTATGTTAGTGAGACATGAGGTGCTTAATCCTCATTTCTCTTATTAACTTAATTTTTAAAGCTTGTTTTAGGACGAAAGTGAGAAGAGGGCTCATAGCAGTGGACAAATAATTTACTTGATAAGCCAGTATAGATAGAGAATGATTGAAGCAGAAGACCTCTGACATTTACATAATGTTTACCTAAAGCACTCATTGTAACTTGTTTGTTACAGAAGTCATTGCCTGGAGATTAATAGTAAATGGGTGAAATGAGAATATAAGAGTAGAATGAGAATAAGACAAAGGATAGCAGCAGGGAAATGTGTTCAAGTGGAGGAACAGGCAGATGACGTAACCATGCTCTGTTGATGATATTTTTGGACTGGGATAATGTTATCTCAATAGATACTCTCAGAGGAAGAATTATTTATCCAGGTTATTGTTTCTTGAGAGGGCAGTCTTCTCTGATAAGCATTGTGAAGATTATCTTTAAGTGCATATAGTGTCGGTAAGAGGGCTTTTGGATATCCAGGGTTTATATTTCTTTCAAACTTGGAAGAAACTCTGTCATTTACTCTGTAAGGGTAAGCATGTGCCTTTTCTTCACAGTGGGTGTATTGAGGTTGCCAAGTTCAGCTGCCCATCAAAGATGAGATCATTTAATTAGAAAAAGGCTTTTATGCTTTTGTGGGAAGCTGTAGAGAGAATGTGGGTAGGGAATAAAATGATTGGAGAACGGTAGAAAGTATGCAGCACAGGTCAATGAGAGGTCCTCTGTAATGACAGTAATTGTTGGGAACATTTTAAAATACACCTAATCAGTATTGGGATTATAAAGATTTAATATCTGACAGGCAGAGATTTCTACATAGCCATAATTAGGGAGCTTGTTTAGGCAGTGGAAGATCTCTGCTGAAGTAGTGAAGGGTTAGGGTCTGGCCATGGCCCAATTTTATGTCTTTAAGATTTTGGAGGCATGCTGGGATTTGAGGTTGCACTTATGCTGGATTACTGAATTGAAATGAGTTTTTCATACATCAGACGCGAGTACTACACACTCATAGTTTTACTGAAATATTAGTAAAAAGAAGTCCTTTCATTTTTCAAATGCTCTTAAAATGTTCTTTCTAACAAGATAATAACTGTAACCTAGCAATTTTATATGCATAACCTTTTGTGGGCTGTACAGCGTGTGCAAGCAGAAATGGCAGGTTGTAAAAAATTATTGTAGTTGTTTGTATTGTGTTAGTGTTTAGAAGCTCAACCTCCATTCTTTGAGGTATAGCATGAATATTAAAGGAAGATAGAGATTTCTGGCCCACGCTGCAATTTTGCAGAAGCACAGCTTGCTGCTCGCACCCGGGTATGAGCTCCTTACTGGGCAGTCAGGCACTTCAGCAAAGGAGCTGGTGGTGGTCTGGGCAGCAGAGTCCTGAGCCTGGAAATACATACTAACAGCTAAAGAAGCTGTTAGGGTTTGTGAAATGCTGTAATAAACTAGAAACAAAATTCAGATTTTCTAGTTTATTTATGTCACTGCAGAGGTGCTGGAAAATGGAGGGACCACAGTCATCAATCTTGGGGTCATTTAGACAGATTGTGCACATGTAAATAAAACATAGTTCCTGTCTTGTCCAGCTTACAATTTGGGGTACAAGCAGCAGAGAAATGAAAGAAAATATGTAGTGGTGATAGCAGAGATGGAAAGACAAAGGTGTCCATGGAGCATATTGCCATATGAGCTTGCTGAGTACACAGTGGTGCTCTCTCTCTGCCTGCCTCGCTGTTATCTTCTGGTAGTAGTAACCAGCAGTTGTTGTTAGACCTAGCAGGGCTTGCTATTCTGATTACAATCTTGCTTTTTTTCCCCCCTCAGCTTGCATTCCCATGTAATTTTAGCAGTATTCTTATGGAGAACTGTTAGAGCAAGATAGGAAGCGAATGTTTTATGGCAGCTCAAATCTGTGCTGGAAAATGGCTTAAAGCGTTCCCTTTTAACCTGAGCGCTTAGTACGATATTTGTGGCAATCAAGAATGCAGGAAATGAGGATGCTTTGTTGCAGAGTTAATGAAGAAGATTTCAGTGTCTGCAAACCCTTGGTTGCAGTTACGCTAGTGATCAGAAGGTGCTTATTTTCCTGTCTTTCAAGGCACTCTTGCGAGAGCATTTTCCGTATGTGGCAGAGGAGACACGGAGGAGGGGGCCCGTGGGAGATCACATGCTGGGTCATCAGTGAAGAAAAGGGATCTTTAGTTGTTGTTTGTTATCAGAAATGAATTACTTAAGGGCATGGTTGTGCACTGCTTTGGTCAGGTACCTGAGCCTGCTCCAAGCAGGCTGATATGTTGTACGGCATGGTGGTATTAACTCAGCTCCCAGAAGCAGTAGAGCTGCATCAGTAATTAGTTCTTCTCAGCAAGCTTAATTAGCAGGCTCAAGCAGATACTGCACTGACATGGATACTTAACTTCTGGTTTGTGAGCCAGCTTAAGTATGTGTGCAAGAGCCAAGAGCTGTGCAATGTGGACTTAAAGTTTTGCCATCTTTGCTTTATTTCATTTGCAAAACAGACCTTCAATCTCTTTTTAAACTTCTTTCCTCGAACTTTTGCTACAGCCAGTGCATTTGGAGGTGCTTTGTATCTGTCAGAATAAGTACTGCTTTAAATAAGGCCCACACATGTCTGATTAGAGAATATTCTTTTTGATTAAAATCCGTTGGTTAATTATTCAAATAATTTTTTGTTGCTTTTATTACTTATTTTAAAAAATCAAATCCCATTTCGGTCATCTTTTTAGGCAGAAGATGATTTATAGAAAATGATCTTAGTGTTTATTTGAACATCCAAATGCAATAAATCTGCTCAGTATTTCAATAGCATGCTTATTAATAGAACACATTATTCTGTTCAATATTACGTTGTCTTTAAAATTTAGCAGAGCATTAGTAGTAATGAAACTAGCTTAAATCAATATATCCCTGTTATGAAACCATCTATGTGAGGAAGAAAACTCAAAAATTTGCCTGTAGCACAATAGCTAGGTGATAGTTGCATAAAAACATCTAAAAGAAAAAGTTTCATGGAACTTTTAGTTTCTAATTTAGGATGTGTGCAGATCACAATGTATTAACATTAATTTTAATAGAAATCTTTTCAGAACAAAAAAAATTTCCCATAAAATACTTTGATTGCTGAGAATGGAATGTTGATCTCACTGTCAATAATGAAAAAGCTCCAACTCATTGGAGCAGGCTTTATAACCACACCACATGCAACAACTAAATTGAGTATTGTGAATACAGTCCAGAAAATATCACAGATATTTTTCTATTCAGTTGCAGAAATTGTGTGAAAAAAAAACACAAGTGCGCAAAGAAAAACTAAAATTAGATTTAACATTCTCAGCTTGGCAATCGCACGCTTCCATTAAATGTATGGGCCAGAATTTTTATACTTAGATGTCTAAAATTAAACTCCCGAATAAAAGACCTGATTGTAGAAAGTGCTTAAGCACAGTGTTTGTGGAGAGATGCGTGCCCTAGTTCTGATAGTTTAATTTTAGTTTTCTTGGTGGTTACTGTCAGTTCGTTTAACTCAGTGTTGCCGCAGAGCGTCTCATTCTCTTGACTTAAGCTCGTAGAGTTGTCCAGCAGTGAGTACAGGGATGTGCCCTGCCCAGTGTGCCCTGGCAGCGCAGCAGCTCAGGTGGGCGGAACTCCATGGTACTACCAGTGTTTACAGTTTACAGGAAGCAGAGAAGACCAGTTAAAGCCAGGCCACTAGTTCCTTCTAAAAGCCTCTTAACTTGGTATTGCTGTGAGTGGCTGTGGGGAAAGCTGCCTTGGTTTCCATTTTTGAGAACCAGGCTATGGTTCTACAGGAATTGGTTCTCCAGTTTCTGGAAGGCAATTCGGGTTTGCATCTCAGTGGAGTGTTTTGCTAAGAATGCTCCCATACTGAAGACTTACTGACTTTTAATGTGTTTTTTTATTGTGCATTGACCACAATTTTCTGCATCTATTGCAGCCTGGTTAAATCCTCCAAAAATACCCACTGCCCTTCCAAAATTCAAATCAAAACAAAATAGCCCTCATCAAAAACCCCAACAAAAACCTTCGCCCGAAACTTCAGAGATATTGTGGAGGAAGCAGTTTGCTCCTCTGTTCTCTATCAGCCTCCACCCATGAAGCTGGAGGTCTTCAGCAAACATTGTCTCACAGCACTTTCATGAGGTGGGTAAGCAGTAAAGTGTTGCAGATGGGTATCTTGAGTCTTGGACACGTTGAGTGATTTACTGTTGAGATATCAGTGGAAGAGACAGATGAGTGACAGCATTCTTGCTCATGAACTTGCTAGCTCTTTCCCTTCTTAAGATGTTGAAATGTAATGAAACTTAAACATTTTTAAACAACTTCCAGATTAAATTTTAATAGGAATGAAAAATGAACAATATTCTTACAAGTAAGAAATGGTCTTCATTATTTTTTAAAGTCCGTATCATAAGGAACAGCACCATTAATAAGAGCCCTGAGTTTTTTTTATATTATGTACACTGTTCAGATAGAAATTTAACAGGGAATTTTAATGAATTGATGGCAGAAATCACATTTTTATTACATCCCTTTGCAGAATATTTCCTGTGAGACCGAGATAGAGAGAGGCCAAAATTAATGGCTTTTCATAGGAACTGAGTGATAAGTTATGGAAAGCTTATAGAGATAATAATTTTAGGCTGCTGTTTGGATAGCTAAACAGCCTTATGGAGAATTGCTGCTTAATAGACATATCATGGGAATTAAAGACATTTGGATGTTAATTTGTATACTTATTTTTGGTATAGGACCACAAAGAGAAATTCATTCTACAGATACTTTGCTTGCTACTCTGTAGAGAGAGGGAAAGAATTCACTTATCGGATAGTTCCTGTCACTCAACCACTTAAGAGAACATGGAGAGTTGTCTGGGGGCTGCCTCTCTTTTCCTTTTTCTCCCCTCTTGTGGTTTTTAATCTGCACCATAAGAGAGCATGATAAGATCTTGCCATGGTTTTGTTCTCATTAAAAATTAAAGAAATTGTTATTTTGGGAAATGAGAGTTATGTTTAGGGAAAATAAGCACCAAAAATATTTATGAAAATCTAAGCAATCTAGCATATTATGTTGACTTAGAGTCGAGCTTGTATTGCCCACTTGGCAAATATATTTTACCATATTGCTGTACAACTATGATAATAAATGAACATATACTAAAGCCCCCTATCTTCTATGGCAACTGGCACTTTAAAAGCACTTCACGTGCTCAGTTTCCTGTATTTTAAATGCAGATGTTCATCCAAGTTTTAATACCAATGGGAGGCCCTGTTCAAAACCTGCATTAGAGTGAAGCACAAGGTGGCAATAAACTTAATTCGGGCTTTTATCTTTCTTGGTTCCACCTCAAAGCTTTTAAATATTGCAGTTCTGAAGTGCGAATTTCTTTTGTGTTAGTCATTTCTGCGAACACCTGCGAGCGGCTGGGTTTAATTGGCCTACAGCTGGCACTGGCTGCGTGTGCAGGGGCTGGGGGAGGCACTCCTGATCGGCTGCCTTCGCGGCGGGCATCATTATCTCCTCTCCTTCCTTTTCAACTCCCCTTTTTTTTTTTCGGTCTTACATGCAGGTTAGAAAGGTTTAGGGATTAGGCACTGAAAATAGAAGGGGCTCCAGTGAGATTTGATGCCTCCTGGATGAAGTAATTTCGGCAAATATATCTGCATGCATCAACACCTTACTGAACAAGTCAAGCGTGGGTTTGCTAATCTTGTTAGCCAATTTGCAATACTTCTGTAGCTTTCGTGGAGGTGACTGTGCCAGGGGCCAGGGAGGCTGAAGTGCACAGCAGTGACAGCCGCGTAGAAGGGAGGAAGGATTTTAAAAGTCCCTTCTCCATGTCAGCTGTTAGCAGTGTGATGGAGGGTGTCACCCTACGTATGGTCAAAACAAAGCGAGTACAGCTTTGTGTGTGGATATTTTTGGTGGGGTGGCTTTACTTTAGTTGTCAGTGGTCCCATTTGCATCGAGACTCATTCGATCTCAGTAACTCAGTTTAAATTAGCAGTCTTTTTATTTCCCTGAGTGTCTTCTACTTGTTCTACAGCTTTGAAATAACTGTTGCTCTGCTTTTATTTTTTAAGTTGATTTTCAGAATTAGGAATTGGCATGACAAACCTTCTGATCTCGTGCAAGAAAATACTGCAGAGTACTTGTTTAGAAAGTATGCATTTAAGAGGAAATAAATAGTTCTTTACCGGTTGCTGCTTTGTAATAGATTAGTACATTGTTCTGCAAAGCTTCCCTGGGCTTTGCAGATGAAGTTGAATTATATAACCTTCAATTGAAAAGGAACGAGGGAAGGGAGAAATGCAGCCAAATCACTTGAACTAAGCCAGAATGTCCTAAAGGTCGTATTTCCCAGTGCTAAGAAGGAGAAAATAGTCTCTGTATGGAATATTTTATTCACAACAGGAGCAAAACTCAAGCCTTCTAAATCTAAATTGAAAGCTGTGAACAGCCGCAAGCCTATAAATACACCTTTTGGATTATAATAGACCATGTAGTCTTTGTGTCTCCCTTACAAATGGATTGTAATTTGGAGAATTGTGTAGTTTGTGAATCCAGTGAGTTTGCTGCATCCTCTGTTGCCAGGTGTATTTCCATTAGGCATTCAGTGTATGTGACCTGTAAGGGCCCTTTCATGCCACTGTGTTGTGAATCCTCTGTGCTTTGTAGGTTAATGGTCTTCTACCAGGTGAGACTTACTCTAGAACAGAAAGTCTGTTTAAGTGGCCGTGAAAACTAAGGAAATGCCTCTTCCCTATCAAAGGAGCACACATATTAGTCTAGCTAAATTTCTCCTTTTATGTGGGCCACAATCTTGCTGGTGATTGACTTTGTTCCAACAAAAGCAGTGCAAGTCTTTATTTCTGAACAAGCGGAATTTCAAAAAATAAGAACATGCTGGGTGCAAAGTGAATACTGGAGAAATAAGGTCAATTAATTACCTCTCCCAACTTTAATACTTGGGTTTTTTTCTTCCTTCCTGCTGTTTTTCTGGGATCTCACTCCTGGTGTTTATGTCAAGCTTGTTGCTTCCCTTTAAAATGTTTTTCTGTGCAGAGAGGTACTTCAGTGAAATATCATGCTAAAGAGAGCATCATTGCCAAAGAGAGAAATGACGCACTCTGGAAGAAAGAAAGGGCAACTACTTTGGGACCGAGTCTGTATTGGTTACTCTGTTCAAATACATGGACAATATCAGTGACATAACTTGTGTTGGGGAGAGTGTAGTACAGAGATTTTCTTCAGTCTTGACTTCTGTGTAATGCCTTTCATCCTTCATGTTTTCCATTAAACACATTTGGTGTGACTGACTGCATACCCAGAAAAGTGTAGCAGCACCCTCCTAACTTCAATGCAACTTGTTCCAAGTTTCCTGTTTGTGTTACCCAATTGTGTTTAATTAGAATACCTTAATATAGCAGACACCTTGCCTTCGTCTAACCAGATTTAGGGCTGAGAATGAGTGGAAAGGTCTTATCTTAATGAAAATAAATTTTCTTCTGTCTGAACAATAATGCAATAAAATGATCAACCTTCTTTTTTTTAAGCTGTTAATTGCCTGCATGTGTAATGCTACCTAGTGACATTTCTAGCAGTGCTGTGTGAGAGCCCTGCTGTTGGTCAGAGATTTTCGGAGAGTGCTGAAAGATAACATTATTAGTAACAATTAAGACAAATGTTTCTTTTGTGGCTCGAAGAAGGCTCATTTAGCAAAATCCCTCAAAGGCAAGGCATTGAGCGTTTACAGGGTTTTATTTATTTTGCAGGAAAGTAAACTGTTTGAAGGAGGGAAGGGGCTGGAGATTACATTAGGCCCGGTGTAGCAACAGTCAGAGGCATTCCAGCAGTGGTACCGATGCAGGCCTGAGTGTGGATTTCATATACAGTAGAGGGTGAGAAACAGCTACCTTGAATATTCTTCTTACAGTAACCGAATTCTTTAGTTCCTGAATTAATTAATCAAAGACTCTAGACTGCAATGTCATTATGAATAGTCAGAACATTTTCAGCTTGGTGTTTGGCTCATCAGTCTGGCAGGCACTGAACTCTGTCAATCCCTATTGAAGTTGTGCCAATCTTCTTAGATGAAGCTGATTGATGTGAGCCCTTTTCTCACCATTTATTTGGACAGCCAGACTGTGTGTGACTAAATTCTTGGCCATCACAGACATTCAGACGAATTAATTTTGATTACTTCTGGTTGAGACTTTGGGGAAACATGAAGACTGAATTGCCGTTCTTTTCCTCCCTTGCCCTGTGTCCTCCTCAATCTCTACCCTGGTCCATCCGCAAGCACTATGCTCATGCACGCGTGCATGTGAATATACATGCACACATTTCTGTTGCTAGGCATTAATCCATGGGTCCAGGCAGAGTTCAAGAGCTTTTTTTATACTAATTGTCTTTTACCAAACTATTTCTCTTCTCTGTACAGCACGATATTGGAAAATCGTGCTGTTTTCTCAGTTGCAGCAGTTTAATGCTTGCTCTGTCTTCAGTGAGTTGCTTTGCTTTTTTTCTGCTATCTGGGACAAATTTAGTGTAAATTAAATGACCAGTTCATTTTTTGCGCTCCATAGGCTGCAGCAAGTAATAAACAGCTTATGTAATCTCCTAATCATCAACTCAGCCAAAAAATGTCATAAAACTCTGCAGTGTACAGCACCTCGCAATGATTTTTGTAGCCTGCAGAAACCGTATATTATGAATATTGTTTGCTATGGTTTTTTTTATTTGAATCGTCATCATCCTCCATTTGCTGAAAAGAGAAAGACTTTCTTTTTTTATTAGATGTTCCACTTTCAATCCATATTTATTGCCTCTGTGTGTGGTTTTTAATTCTACTTGGAGATTGTTGCTTGCTTTCATTGAATTGGAAAAATGATGTAAAAATCAAAAACATTAGGGACAAAGAGCTTCTTTATCTTTTCCTTTTCTGCCTCACCCCACCCCCCCCCCCCTCAGAATTTTCACTTCACTTTTGGTGATTCATCTCATCCTTGCATTCTCCATCTATGAGTGTAACCAAACTTTTCATCTTCCCCTCCTTGCTCCCAGTTCAGGATTTTTCTCCTTCCATATCTTCTTTTAAACATTTTTGTCCAGGCTAAATACCATGACAGTTGGCTTCCATTGCTTCCCACGGGAGGCTTCTTTTGTGGTTTGCTATCAGAAAGCATTTTTATGGCCCTTATTTCCCATTTCATCATTTCACACCCATTTTTAGTGTCCTGTATAACTGTTGCCTATTACTTGGTGTTAACCTGTTAGTGCATACTATGATGTTTTGCTTAAGTGTTTGTCTTTTTATCGGCTCACTGGTGTTGTAAATTGTTGTCTATCATTAATACATCTTAATTCTTTTTTAATGGTATGACTTTGAGAAGACATTATAGAACAGCATGCTCTGTTTCAGGCTCAGTGATATGAAATACAGTGTTGAGCATTTTCTTCTCAAATGCTTTTAGAGGTAATTTTTCAGTTTTCATGGTGCTGTCATTGATGCCAGCCATATCTCAGTCAGTCTTCCTCAGTGCAATGCATTGAAGAGAATTGATTTGAACAGAATGATAGATGTGGTCTAAAAGTTACTTTGGGGAAACTTCTTAGGGTGATCTTACAGTATCAGAAAGATTTGAAACAGGTTTGTGTGGCTTCAATTGTAAGGGAATACTGCCTTGGAATTTTTGTGAAGGACTCTGTGTTAGCCCTTGGAAGGGTGAATTGCTACTCCCTTGCGGGTAATCCTCTGCCTTGTGAAACTGGCCCTCTTAATTCTGTTCTATGCAGTTTTATTTGTAGCTTGCTTTACATGTTTAAATATATATTCAAATAAAGTTATTTGACATGGGCTTGAACTAATCCTGCTGATGCTGAGTGTTCTTGACTCTGAAATTGTTGAAAGGTGAGAGCAGTCAGCCCCTCAGCACCTTTCAAAACTACTATGTTGTTGCTTTAATGTCAGATGTGTATTATATGTGGGCAGCGGAAACTGTCTTTTGGTGAACCTTCTTCTTTCTTTATAATTTGAGCTAAGCAATTGCTCAGTGCCATTTGATGAAATTGTAGTGAATTATGTATTTTCAGGCACAACAGTTTCATGAAGGAAAGCAAGCTTTTACAGAGCTTATAAGAGTCTGAGATGGAGTACAACATGGTTGGGATTCATCCAAGAGAAGTAATGCAACATGCATTGAGGAGGAAGTGTAATGGGAATAGTTTCTGAAAAGGAATTGGAAATTCCAACCTAATGCAAGGAGGTAGGAGAAAATCCTGGCCCTTTTGTTGTGGTCCTGTAGATACTAACAGAGAAATCCACATACTGGTTTATGGGTCATCATTGCCTATGGTGCTCTTGCTAAATACATTAATAGAACAGTGTTTGTAAAAGGATGCAAGTTTTAATGTTTTAGTAAACTACAGAAAAAGATTTGAAAGGGAGAAGACGTGGGTGTTCTAACTACCTACAGCTTTGGCACCCTGTCTGCTTGTTTAATTACTGTAACACATTTGACACAGTTGAAAACTTTTGAGTTAAAATCTTTGTGTGTATTTTATATAGAATGATGTCTTTTATATTTTCTCCTCTGGATTGATCAGTCATTTTTATTTAGGCTTTATTGCTGTAATACAGCTGTTGGTTATTTTTCTTTTTAATGCTTAGCCCTTGCCCAAGGTGCTTTAAGGGGAGGAGGAATAGATCAAAATAATAATTTTTCTTCTCCTAACATTAAGATAGGAGTTTTTAAATTACTCAAGCCAATTTATTGCAGAGTAGATTCATTGCGGATACACTCAAAATCTATCGGATTGATTGACGATGCTGTTCTATCGACATGTCTGTTCCAAAAGAGAATGTGGGATAATAGGCTGAATATTTGATGAATACCATTTTGTTTAGAGAAAATTATATTTTGGTTGCATTTAGTATATTTGTAATGTGAAAAAGACTTTGAAAGTTACCTTCAAAAGGTGACTGTAGAAAGGTTCTTCCATTGCTGATATCAAGCCTTGTGAGAATGGAGGGTTTTGGCATTGCTCCAATTCCAGGGAGATTCCACTGCTGGAAAAACACAAGCAAAAGACATCACTATGGGTTTTGTAGTCTGAAGCTTTAAAAAAAAACCTCAGCAAACAAATCACAGAACTTTAGTTCAAACTTGACTTGTATACAAGTTGTATAAGGTCCTTTCAAATAATACTGAGTTAAAGTCACCTTAATGAAAATGTTTGTGATTTTTTTGGGTCTCTCTTTTTAAGCAGGAAGCCTGGCTCACTCATTGCCCTTATGAAGTGAAAGGTGATAGTTCTTTTCAAATTTATGCTATTACTTTTGTAGGTTTTATGAAATAATACATTTTAAAATTAGTGGAATTTGTGAAATCACATGGTGTAATTCCTAATAATGCATGTGAATTCCTAAAATTCACAAGAAAATGAGCTAATAGATTCCTCTCACGATTATTTTTTTTTAATTGATTCATCTTTGGAGGCAAAAAGTGGTGGATGTTCTCTTTGATTTTTCCACATTAGATTGACTTTCTGAACCACGATGTCCCTGAGTTTAAATCTGAGTTTAGAGCAGAGGCGTGCTCTGAGTGCAGCAGGTAAGACAGAGAGGAAGCAAAAGGTTAATTTCCAATTCTGTCTTCTTTGTGTTTTGTGTGTGGCAAAAATGAAAGCCATCTCACAGATTAGGTGTCTTTGAGATGTTTATTTAAAGTGTTTTTCGACACAGCTTGCTGATTCATGGTGAAGCCTTTCTGACCCACAACTCTGTGGCCTGGCCTGTATCCCAGCCAGACAGGTGAAATTGGCTCCAGGCTCTCCCTTCTTTGTTGGGGGGGCTGTATGTGATGCCTGAGGGGATGGGAGAGGAGTAAGGACCAATAGTTTTTGGCCTTTCCTTGGTCACTTCCACTGTAGCCTCAATTTTAAGAGTCCCTAAGCTGTGGCTTACTTCAGCGTTCAAACCTCGGTAAAGGGTAAGGCTGGGGTGGGAAACAGAAAGCTACAGGAGCTGTGAGGCTGTGTTAGCAAACACAGAGAGGGGTACTGCCCTGTTTCTCATGCATCTTCAATATGCATTCAGTAATAGCAGCAGCTTTGTCTCCGCTCCATGTACACGGAGAATGGAGATTTCAGGATGAAATAGAGCTCTCCAGGAGAGAACAGCTTCAAAGCATTATTTAGCCCTCCTTGTGCCCCCCCTTCCAGCAATTATCTTAACCTCATTTATTTTCCTCCCAACTCTGATATGGGGACTGCAGTTTTCTGTGCTGAAAGGAATTATGACTATTACTTTGATTATTCTAGTTGGGAACTGCCATGAGTACACTACATGCAGGTGCCAATTTTTTTCAGTTGTAGAATTGAATTCAGACGTTGATATTGATGCAGTTGAACACATACAAATTTCAGTACAAAATACGAGACTCCTAGAGTTCTAGTTAGTTGCTTTTGATGAATTGAAATAATTCATATGCTCTTATTAAAAGCCCAGAGAAGAAACTGAAATGCATCTCTGTATGCATGATTCTTTTTTAAAATGAAGGCTAAGAGAATCCCAACTGATACATATAAGACGTAGCTTTTTTAATTTATTGCTCAAGCATATGCAAAAAAGGCATTAATTTTCAGTAATATAAAATTCTCTATGTGTAGTGCCTGGAGCTATGGTTTTGAACCTAAATTGCATGTATTTACTTAGCCATATAGCTCTGCAATGTGGAAAATGGAAGTGCATTTCAAATGTGTGCAGGGATTGCTATTACTAAAACCAGTTGTAATTTATAAGTGAGAAAAATAAAGCTTTAGATGGCAGATGAGGAGACACCTTTATTGACTCCATATGCTTGACTGCATGAGATGCCTTCCTAAAAATGGGAAGCAAGTGCCATATTTTAAGGAATTTCAGAAGCCAAGCATCAAGGGGTAATAGAGTTGACCTCTAATTTCAGAAATCACAGGCTAACGTTTGAGAACATTTGACTTCCAAACTTTATTGAATGCTCTGCTTAGCACTCAGTTTTATGGTAGTAAGGATTTTTGGCTGGGAGGCACATCAGTTATACTGTTACCTAGCAGACTTTTTCACTTTAACAGCAGACAACAATGGTCTCTAGGAATGAAATGCTGCTACTTCAGACTGTGCAGAGGTGTGACTGGACTGGCCTTCAGTCCTTGATTTCACAAGTATGGTTCTGCATCCTCTGTTCTTTTTTACCTTGAACAAAGTGCAGTGTAGTTGGTCGCTTTGTTTCTAAGTAGAGATTTCTTTCATTCCTGAGGGTTTGCTGTCTCCTTGGTGTTGTAATATTTTAACTGGCATTTTTCTATCTGCCGCTTCCTAGAGTGTCCATTATCCATTGCTGCAGTATGTTATCTACAGGCTGTGTCTTGGAATTCTCAGTAGGCAGTTCTCAGCATGGGTGCTGCTCACCTTACAGAGGTGTTAAGGAAATACATGGTTTGGATGTATATTTAGTGCAGACTTGATTCCACCCTGTGGTCTCTCCACCTAGAAGTAAAGGTTCCATATGAACACGATGTTGCACTTTCCAAGATGATTGAACTTTTGCTTTCAGTACAGATGTGTAAAATTTTAGAAAAGGGAAAGTTTTCCCATTAAACAAGAAGTTTCAGCACAGGTGAGGTAAAACTGTGACTTCTGCCTGCTCTTAGCTTGATCATATTCTTGTGTGTCTGTTGCTTTTGGTATGAATAAAAAAAGCTTTGTGAACAATTTTTGTGAGCATTGGTAAATGCCACCAATAAGACACAGGAGCACAGTTAAGCATCCCTTTGCGAGTTCCAAGTGTTTATTAAGTAACAAACTGCCCATCATCATATAAAAAATGAAGGGAAAAATTTAAATGTATTTTCTGTAAAGCAGTTTTCTTTAGGTTATTCCTAAATAGCCATATCTGCTTTCTGAATATAGAATTTGAGCCTTATTAATACATAATACATAAATTTGTACAAGAGCAAAAGATTCTTTTAGCATCTGGACTCTTAAAGCGACAGGTTTAAAGATGCTCAGAAACATTATGGATGAATAAAGCTTCTATTTCAAAAAATGCAGCATAGGTATAAAAGCAAATGAGGGACAAGATTTCTAGGTAGGCATACTGTTTTTTGTTAAACAAGACTGGCATGCCTGGGAAAATTAACAAGGTTTTGGGCAGCCAAACTTTTTTGAGATCTGAAAAGGAAACAGCAGATTTCAAAGCTAAATGCAACAACTTGAGGTTAGCAGTTCGTTTAAAATCTAGGTAGGATAATTAGAGGTTTGTCCATCAAATATAAAATCCTAGATGAGCCTCGAGGTTTTCAACAACTTCTTTACTTGAAGTCATGAATAGATGTCATATATACTAGTTGCTTTTTTTTTTTTAAGTGTAATTGTCTTGTACAGATATCCAGACTATTATCTGTTGTTAGCAGTCTGCTCTCATGCCTGATAGTGTTTAAAAGCTGGAATGCTGTTTGTAGCCCTGCTGGTATTCATTTCGGATTTGGAGGAAAGAGCGGGCTAGGTCTGCAATACAAAGTGATTAGTGGCAAAGTAAAAAAGTTCTTTCTACTGAATTAACTCTTTTGTCAAATGGCACATTTATTTACAGGCAGGCTCTTTGGACAATTGAAATGAACTTGAAACAGTCCTGATACTTCAGCACTGCAAATTGGAGACTGGAAAATAAGAGGACAGAAGGCACAGTTTTCATGCTAAGGTTCCTACCCTGCTCTACTGCTGAGGAAATGAGCTGCCACATCTGCTGTGCTGTGACAAGATCTGGACAGGATATGTCCAGGAGACTGTGTGGGAACAGAATCCAGGCAGATGATGGAATTGTTTGAGCTGTAGGCTATCTACGCTGTCACATTTAATGGCATACGTTCAGCATCATCACAGACAATAGTGAGGCAGAACACAAGCATGTTAAGCACTGCTGTTTTTTGCCTTTTCAAAAATGAATTTCTTGTATTTATTAATTAGACTAGTTCAGAAACACCGAATTTTGCCAATATGGATATAGCAGCAGAGCCAAGAACATGGCATTTTAACCAATTTCCAGTTTAGTGCTGGTTACCTAAAGCTAAATAAAAGAAGAAACTAGAAATGAAACCAGAAATCCTGGTAGATGTTTTTGCAGCAACCTTACAGTGTGAGCAATATCAGTGTAGCTGATTAGATTTCTCTTTACACGTAAAGGTTCTGTTGTTTTGGATGTGGATCGCAGTTTTGATTTAATCTTTTTTTTTCCCCCCAGTGACTTCATATTGTCATTCAGATTGATTCTAGCTATCAATTTCAGACAAATTAATTTATGAATGATTTTTTAAATAAAAAAATTGTTCATAAGGCTCTTAACTCTTTGGAACTCGTAACCCAGAGTAACCCTTGTGTAGCAGCCTCCTGTTGGACTGTAACTGGAGTTATAGGTTTTCTGTTCCTCCAAAATTTGTGCCACTTCAGATTTGAGTTTTTTAATATCTCTCTCTTGAACAATCTCTTTGTGACTGAGATTCAGAGAGGTCCTGTGTATTCTCTGACCCCGGTTTCTTCATCTATAGAACAAGGAGAAGAGTGCTTAGTTACTGCCAGGAATATTCAGGCATAATGTATATAAATACCTCTAAAGGTTACAAGTTCTCTCGAAGTGCCTTGTATTTTTGCTGATTTAATGTTAAGTAGAAAACTATGTGTATGTGTGGTGGTGGCAGTGGGGGGAGTTCAATCATCAGATGTCAAGTTTTGTTTTATTTTTATAATGATTTATGCAGTTGTTAATCGGCAGCTGACTCCTCAGAGGGAACTTCAGGGAGATCATGTATTTAGAAACAATCTGGCTTCTAGTATTTTCTCTCCATTGTAGTTTTCTCCCTTTGTTCTTTTGTTCTCTATTATGAAGGACATTTGCATGAAAACAAGATTTTTGTTTCTTAAGAGTTCAACTGCTCCTGCTGCTTATTCCCCACCTGGTCATAATCCTCCGTTTGTGACATCTCAATTGGTGGCTGTGCAAATGATTATGATGTCAAAGACAGGATTATGACTTCAGGTGAGAAACAAACAGCAGGAACTGGTGAACTCGGGAGAAATACACATCTAGATTTTTCTCTAACCATTTTTATGCTAAAAGCACAAGAGAAATGCAGACAATAGATTATGTATGCATATTAAAATAACTGATGTATAAGCAGATTGTATCATACCAGAGAGTAACATGACAAATCTATTCTTTAAATTGCTTCCACTACTGTTATTCTCTAGTTTCATCTACAGAAAATTACAGTAGTAGAATAATATCCAAAGACAGTGTTATCAGGACATAGTTACTTCATTTTACCATGTTATAACTCTTGTGAGAAACTTGTTCTGTTGTAGCACAAAGTCCTTATTTTGATTATAAAAAGGTTTGATGAAAAACATAGAATCAGACCCAAATTGCGGACTATCAGCGAGTTAACAAGGGTCCCTGGTGACAATGCGGTTTTGGACCAGATCAAGCTGCTTTATGATACAACAGGAGGTTCTTGAATTTGTCTGAGTTCTTCTGCTTGGGTTCTTTTTCTCTTGTGTAATATCGCACTTCCTTTTTATTCCTGAGGAGCCCCACTGCCCCCAGAAACTAATTCCTTAAAGGGTTTTTGCACAATATCTCCTTTTGAGCATTCTTGTCTGCGATTGGGAGTCCTATGACAGTAAATGGCTTGTATGGCTCTGCAATACAATAATTTGCCACTGTGGACTGGGCAAGGGGAGGAAGGTATTTGCTATAGAAGCTTTACAGGTTTGAGAATTACAACATGAGGAAGGTGTGTGTGTATGTGTTACACCACCAGCTGATGTAACTAACATCTGAGATTATGTCTTTGGTAAGTTAGTGGTGGATTCTGAAGAGATTGCTCCACAGAAATCCTATCCAGGGAATCAGCTTGCACAGTTGTGCTGTTCAAGTTGTTACAGTCATGACTGGCACTTTTAGTAGCTAATGCTAAGGTCATCACAATGACAATTTTTGGTTAGGAAAAAATTTTTCCCCTTCTGCATGATTTCAAGAATGCCTACTTATAGATGCATTATGGAGGGGTTTTTTTGAGTTATTTAGCTTTTCTTTTTTTTTGTGTGTAGTTTGTGAAATGACATGGAAAAAACTATGTTATCTTTTAAGCATTTAGTGTCCTGTGTCAGGATGACTGGGTGAAAATAAAAAGGGAAGAGAGGAGTTAATGTAACAGAAATAAAGATGTGGAAAATCATCCAATCCACAGTTTTGATATTTGAAGTACTCCCAGCTTCAGAGAAACCATGGGGAGTGGTTTTTTTTTTTGGTTTGTGGTTTGTTTTTTTTTCAAGCAGAATTGAAGTAGTTATCTTCAGGAACCCAGTAATTAAAATTAGAAAGATGGTAACATTTTTATTGCAGGCAATTCTAGTGGTGAGATTAACATTAGATAATCTTATCATTAAATAACCAGGCACCCTGTGATGATCTGACACATGAGAGGCTGCACAGAGCTTCTGGTCCCCCAAGGGCTGTGATTGTTTTATGGTTTTATCTTATGATAACTGTGCTTTGGTTTTGCCCTTTTCTAAGGGTTTCATATGGTACACATTCCCTCCCACCTCCCTGTAAATTTGTAATTTAACACTACTCTAGGAAATGGCAAATCAGCATGAAACTATTAATCTTATCTCATATCATGAAACAGACACTGATCCAAGAGATCTGATTACTTTGCTTCTGGTCATTATCCAGACTGAACACTCGGCTTGGGCATTTGTATCATCAAGAGTTCTGTTATCAGAAAGGAAAAGATTTCAAAAACAAGAACAAAATCTATGATCAATCCAGTTTAACATTTCGTGCCAAAAATACAGTGTGGCACCAGAGTCCTTTTACTGGTCACTTAGCAATCCGCTGTGGCATTAAAGCCTTAATTTCTACCCTGTGTCTACAGCTTCTTCTTATGGGTGTTTAAAGCAGAATAAAGGACTTGAATGTCAGGCATGAAGACTTTAAATAATCTGTAGTGATTTTAATGAGTTCAGTCACAATTGCCACAGGTTTGCTGTGCTTCGTAAGTATTTCTGAGATGGAGCTTGCAGTCAGGCTCTCTGCTGCCAAGTTGCTTTTCGGTCTTTTGAGAAGGATGGAAACTGGCTCCTGTTCAGTCCTGCAGAACTGAGTCGGTTTTAGCTTGAACTGCTCTGGAAATAGCCATCTGCATCCCCTCCCCTCCAATGAGTATATTGTGAACAAGAAATTCAGTTTTAATTTGTATTACAGTTTAGCTAATTAAAGAAAACTCATTTTAAATACCCGACTGAACCAATGTGATTTGGGTTTCTTCTGTTCTTTACTCTCGGCTCTTCTTCCATTTTTTCCCCCCACTCAGTTCTTCCAAGTACTTGCAAGTTCATTTCTTCTCTCCCACCAAGTTTGTGGCACTTTGAAAGATGCACTTATTTAATATGTAACTGTGAGGGAAGCTCAATCTCTTTTTTTGCTTTTCCAGTAGGATAGAACTTTATGCTCTACAACAGTATTTGGAAAATATTTTTTTTTTTTTACTATTTACAAATCCCAAGGGACTTTGTAGATATGGAAACATGTGGTGAGAATTTCTTCTCTGCTCAACTGGGTGGTTGAAACTCTGTTCCTGGAGGGAGTGAATTTTACTGTTGACCTAATTCTGCTCCCGTTAAAGTTGGCACTGAGTGGTTTTAGAGATTTTCAGCCTCAAAGCGTTACTATTCTTTGTTGAATCCAAAGTTTAAGGAGGAGAGCTGAAGTGCAGCTCTTTCAGATGGAATAAGAAAGGCTTAAGCCTGGTAATCAGAATACATTTATTAACTAACTCTATCCAAAGAAGTGGCCTGGGAACCCAGATAGAGGGTTCAACTTTGCATTAGAATTTTGTCAGAACTTCAAAAATTCATACCTTTTGGCATCATGGGCTGTTTCTGCTCTCTGCATTGGTGCAGACTTACTGTACAGATTGAGTTCACAAAGTGGGGAAGGATAAACCAGAGCAAAGGTAAAATATAAAACCACAAAATTCTACAGTTTTCCCGGGGGGGGGGCGGGGAATCCCTTAAAATGGTTCCCTTCTTGAGAATAATTAATGTCACATTTTGGATTTCATATATCTGCTACATTAATGGCTATCAAGTGGCGAACAGACTTTTTTTTTAAAATTCACAGCTGTTAGGGTACTTGGAAAGGGCACAAAAGAGGTATGTAACACCTCATCACAGTACAACTCTTAAATTGGCACAACACAAGAAAATAACAGTTCTCTATTAAAAGGAAGGTCTGCATCTCCAGCTTGGAAAGACTGTACTGTAGGGGCTCATAGTTGGAAACTGTCCTTCCATGTCCCTGTCCTTCATCTTGTAAGCAGGGCACGGTGTTTTGCTGACTGTTAATGTAAGACTATAAACACATATTTAGTACTTTTGCATATATTTGTGTGCTTATGATTAAGGCTCATCTTTGTGCAAGGCTTTCCTTTCCTCAGACTCTTGCAATTGCTGAGACTTTACTAAGCTGAGCTCAATTTGATAAGCCTGTTAGGTGGGTTTTATTTGGTTTGTCTGTCCAGACTGCAGTGTCTTAGAGTGAAGGCGTTTCCCTCACAAGGTCACTGCTGCTCTGGAGTAGGGAAGGGCCTTTCAATTTATGCTTGGTCATGCCCTTTTAACTTAATGTTCTCCTTCACACAAGCTGGTAGTGATGGATGTCCATTCAGACAACCTAATGGCCTATGGTAGCTATAGAAGAGCCTTTACATCAACATTCTGCAGCTGAGACCCATCAAGTTGGACTGTCAAACTGCTATACAACACATCTAGGACTATTTTATGCAAATAATAGCTGTGACAACATTGCTATACTTTATGGTGTCAAGTGGGACGGTAAATGATCATTTCCACAGGTCAAGAGTAAGTTGATCTCTGTGGCTTGATATATCAGAGGTTGTTTCCCTCTGTCAGTGGTTGCTGCCTTCAACAGTACTAAACCCATTGCAGAATGCCCTCAGCTCTTAAGGAACCTCAGCCATACATGGATGTCTACTGGGACATCTGTTGTGGCATTTCAGGTGTGGTGAGAGTGTTGTGGAGTCAGCATCTTCGTGGTGAGCTTCAGAAGGCAACAGCTGGCTTACCGTGGGAATGGGAGATTCCTGTTTACTCCATGCCTGTTCTTATCCTTCGATTCAACTCTTCCTGCAGTCTTTCATTAGTTAATTTATGTACCTATTTGGAATACTGCAAGCCTGCCAAAGAGAAAACATTTAATTTCTCACTGAAATCACAGCCTGTGTGCCAAGAGGACCTTGAATTTTTATGTTCAGAGGGCTGAGCCTTCCAGGCTCCAGTGAGATTGTTTGCCTGTGTTGCTCAGAGGTCTCAGGGACACCTGTCCAATGCAGAGACTGTCAGATTAGGTTACAGATTATGAGATATCATGCTGTGAATGTGCTTAGGTAGAACTTCTTCAGGGGTTGTTGTATTTTGCACAAAACTTCCAGTTACATGTGTTCCTATTTAAAAAAGTTCACGTCCTTTGCATTTGTGGAGTGCCACTTGCATGTTCAGCTCTTCCTATGTAACTGTAAACTAAGATGTTGACTTCTTGCTAAGGCAAGAGAACCTGACAAGAGCAGGGATATGAACTAACTATGGAAAGCAGGAACTGGAAGCATAATATGCAATATCTGCCCATGGTGGAGTTGTGCCACTGTTCAGAGAAGACTCAGCATTTCAGGCACCTTGGTAGCAACTCCAGCATTACCCATGTACTGGTTCATTCATCTCTACGTTGCATTGTACCCTTATGTGTGTTTGGAGTATGTATGTTTTTGCACTATTACTGTGATATATAGAAATAGTCTGTGCTCCCATTTCTTTGGACTCCAGCGGGTTAATTTGTATTTTCTTCACTCCCTTATCTAAATAAGTTGTTCCTGGTAATTTAGTCACCTTGGCATGACAGCAAGTTTTGGCATGACAACAAGTTTCTGCATGTCAGCGGCTCCAGACTGGTTGTTTTCTCTCTTAGCTTCATACCCAGTGAGAGAGACATAAGGACCCCTCTTGTGTTTACCAGGGGTTAGCATGGGGTAAAAACACACAAGCTGTGATCTCAAAGCTGATGAGACTTTGAGCAGTCAGTTAGACAGCTGCTGTCTTATAAATGGTATATATACTTTTCTGAAATGTGTGGAAGTCAAGTACCATGGCTTTGACTTGCTTCTTATAGAAGACATTTGTAATTTTCTGTTACCAAGGCTATTTAACACATAACTCTGTCTTGCACCAGCATTTAGCCAGTTAATGTAAAGCTCTATATCGGTGGGGTGCTGGTGTGTTAGTCTTGTTCCAGTCTTTGTTCTGAAGAACAGCATCATTACAAAATAAAAGAGTCCTACTAAAAAGCTTTTATTTCTTGCAAACTTCTTCTTTGACAAGATGAAGTGAGTCAGCCTGTCTTTAATGGGATTGCACTGAAATGTCTGCAGCTCTTGTTGTCATTCCTTGGCATGATCGTTACTTGAGGGGCAGATTAGAGGTCAATCAGCCAGAGCCACAGGGGCGCCCACAGCTAGCCTCAGGATACTCCCTACAAATGTAAGATCAAAAGGCCAGGCATATGAAAATTACTGTTTACTTTTTATGAATTATTTCCCGGAGATGGGATCATTAGCAGAATCTAAATGCTGTCTAGCTCTTAGTGCAAGGACACTCCTGACAGAATGCACTTGCTTGGGCATACCTTTCCACTCTTAAAATAAAAAGATTTTCTGGTTTTGCTTTTGTGGGATTTCTTTATTATTTAAATAACTTTCTGGTTGTTGTTGTTTGGGTTTTGTTTTTTTTTACCCCCAGTACGCTATCGCTGCTTCTGAACGTGCTTTTAATTCCTAGATGTCATCTATTTCTTTGTGCAGCAAAGGTATTTCAAAGTCTTCATCTGGGGACTCTGAAGGAAGTAAAACCTTCTGGTAATCTTCCTGAGTGAAGAGTGGCTGTTACAATTCATTGCTAGCCAATGGGTACCAGAATTATCCCTACTGTAAATACAGGGGAAAGGTGATATTGGCTGTCACGGTGAGGTGCATGTTGCAAATGCTGATGCAATGTCTACTTCTGCAGTAATCTTCACACATCAAAGTCTGCACCTTCTTATCCACATAAGTATCTGGCTTCTGTTTGATCACAGTAATCAGGGCTATTTAGAAGGGTCACAGTATATTTGCCCTTTTGTCTTGTGTCTGGAGCTATGAAAGCATGACTTTGGAGCAAATGTTGATTGAATTCTAAGGAGACTGGCAGGAGCTGGGAACATGTGTAGCCCCTGATATGCTAAACTTGTGATTCCAAGTAGAAAACTGTTTGCTTTTTAAAATAACTTTGAAAAAGTTACCTTGAAGAACCAAATACATGATGGATATTACTCTTTAATGAAAACCAATATGAACTTTCCTCTTATCGTCCAACATGTTACTACCCTTAATGTGCAATAATCAAATGCTGCCCAGTGTAGGAACGAAGCTAAATCTGGCTGGCAACCAAAGTAAAATCCCTTATAGCTATTTTTGTATGTTCTTCAAATGTGTGCTGAGAGATTAGGCAGTTGCCTTTTTTCCCCCCTTCTCTGCTGTTTTCCTTAAAAAGTTTAACCCCCCTAGAATTCTCTTGCACCACTCTCCAGTGATAAGGTCAGGAGGCAGAAAATCCGATGTTGTGTTCTTTATCTAAATCCTTATCCTTCCTAATCTGGCTAGACATTTTGGATAGCTGTGTTTTTACTTATTTGGCGTGATGTTTTCTCAACATTACTTTTTTGGCATTTATCTTGACAGCAGTAGCTAGAGAACTTCTTGCTAATGTTTAAAAGGATAAACCGAGCATCTCCCTTTCCATCTTTTCCTCTTGCTGTTGGATAGAGCCCAGGAAACTTTTTAATCCTTGCAAAGCTGTGAGCATGCAAAGGAAACGTGTATGCAGATGAGTGGGGTCCCTGGGTCCTCCAAGACAGGGGTCTGCACATGTCCATCTACAGGAGTGGATCTGGGACTTAGCACAACAGCCTTCCAAGAACTGAGGCACAGGTACTATGAGTCTGTGTGGGCTAGGCACAGTTTATGTTTATACTGAGCACACCCAATCTCAAAAGTTTTCCACCATATGACTTGGACTTCTTGGGCTAGGGGATAGGGGTTCTGAACACTGCTCTTCAGCTGCAGTCGTGCTCACAGGTTCATGAGATTCGGAGCCTGGACATCGCAGGCTTGCCCTGCAGTTTATTGCAGACTTTACACTGAGGCAGAATCAAATATCTGATGGTTCTGTTCATCTTAGCTATCTTCATTGCTGATATCTTCTTGTTCTTCTAGTCATCGTGTAAAACAGTGGTTTTAAGATATCTTTTACTGCATCTGTGCTTCAGAGGCTGTTACGTACGCTTTTTTTTGATTATATTGTACTGCAAGGTTTCTTAAACCTCTCTGAAGTGATATGTCTTGAAGCCAAAGCCTGAATCCTGATGGGTTTCTAGAGCACTGGTCTCTCCAGTGCTGTGAGAACAGAAGAATGGTGGAGGTCTCTTCTCCACCCAAATGGTGAGGTATGTGAGGTGCATCTGTCAACTGATAGCTTTTAAATTAATATTTCCATTTCCCTGCGTGTAGCCTTATCTTTACAGGCAGGTGTATATGCGTTGGGAGAGGGGCTATTTTTGGCTCTGCTGTAGGAGAGCCTGAAGGTAATGAGTTGTGCATAGGAAATCTTGCTTACTCCATAATTTCCACTACATTTCAAATTAAGGGCCTAAATTAGGGTTAGTGTCAGACTTGCTCTTTTGCTATGTCCTAATTTTGTTTTAAAAGCACATAGCTAAGGACTTTAATATGTTTTAGATTCAGGGCTTGTAAGTTATACTAAAATCCCTAAGGGAGGCAAAATAACTTATTAAAACCTTGCAAATGTTTTTGACTGCTGCATTCTATTATTTTCTATTCCAGTGGTAGCATGCAGCCTCTGCTGCTGATGGGTGGAGGAACGCAAACCTCCAGGGCCCATTAGACTTAACTTGTTTACTGCATTGATATCTATATGTTAAATGACAAGAGAGTTCAGGTTATTGAATAATTTAAAATTCAGCTCTAATTGGTGTCATATGACCTGGAAAAGGCCATGGATGACGCCAGGAGCATGCTGTGAAATTCTTATAAATAATTCATAAATTAGATCATTCATTTGCCTGGATGTCTTGTTAAATGCAGAAGTTTGTAAGTAATAACTGATGATATAACACCTGTAAGTATTTAGTTCATATGCTGGAAGGTAATCTACCTTGATGATCTTCTAGCAAAACCTGCCAGAGTACGAGAGTTAATTGCACTAGGGAGAATGCACTACATTTATTTGGGATGGGCTTTGGCAAGGCGTACCGTGCAGATGTTGCATTACACATTCTCTATCAGCTAGACAACTATTCTGTGTATGCCCATGTTAAAAATGCAGCTCATCACTCTTCTACCCTTATTTCACATGAACTCCAAATGCACTGGGAAATGGTAGTGACCTGCTCTGCTCACAAATAGTATAGTTTTTGAAATATTTATCTAGGTCTTGAACTACTGATTCTTCAGTAAAATAAAGGGCAAAAGTAAAAAATTGAAGTCAGAAGATTCTGATTTTTTTTTTTTTTATTATTTCTATAATGCTGGCAGCACATTGAATCTTAATAGTTAGACCTGGTGCTGTCAAGATTAGTACAGTGGCATTTTTCTATAGTGCAAACAGGAATGACACAGTTTTTTCCCGGAAAGCAAACATATTTGTTTAATTTTAGTGGTCAGGTATTGCATTGCCATGTGTGGGTACTGGTTGAGTTTAATGGGCATTCTGCTCACAGTGACTTCCAGGACTCAAGGTACAGGCACCTCACTTTAGTTTTCTTGGAGCACTATATTATTAACAACTGCCTCATCAGCCAGCATAAAACCAGTTTGCTGATCTGAAATGGTAGCGTTTGTTAGAGATTATCTACAATATTTGGGTAGCAGGAGAAGAAGGGTGGCATGTTTATGAATGCAAAATATACACTTAAAGCTGAGTGCCAGCAAATGCTCACATGCTACTTTGAATGCAGGTTTTTGTGCACCTGGCATCCCAGCTCAAACCCTCTTAACAAAGAGGAGAAATAATACTGAAGGCAGCACAAATATAGGAGGTGTTCCTCTGCTGTCAGCCAGCAGCTATAGATTCACTTTTTTGTGATGTGATCATATTACTTTTACTTTTTTTTTTTTTTTTTTTGCTACGCCTGTTCAGTATGTTGAGTTCAGTAGATTTTTACAGGAAAAATACAGGTTGGTGACTGTCATTCACAGTTTCTTTCATTTTGAGACCACTTGTTTTATTCAGTGGAATATGGCAATCATAGCTATACATAATTTCTACAGAAAATGGTGCTTTATTTCTTGCTTGAAAAATGGTCGGCTTACCTTAGAGTTATCTACTGTATTTATCTTAGGCAGTGACAGAGACAGTTGCTTTACTATTACATGGCCCTTTGTAATGGCTGATACTGGGTTATTTATGGTAGAGATTTTAATAAAGGATTACACGATTTAAAGAAAAAAATTTATAGACTTCAGTAGATCCTACTAATATACCTTAAAATCTTTGCCCTTTTGTGTTCTTTCTGATAAATTCTTACAGATTCTTGGAAAGAATAGCTCCTTAATCACTAGTAATGCACTTCAAATAGTCCTATCATTTGAAATAATTGTTCTTAAAAACATCATTTCTGTTGCCCCAATATCCTACCTGAGCTTATTTATAATTCATTCTCCTCATTCCACTGACAAAAGCTTATACTGTTGATAGACCTGAAACCCAAAGCCAGGCTTTGTTCAGATGAGAGCCATACATCAACAATGCAGAGTGGTGACTGAGTTCCAGGTTTTGAATGTGTACCTTAGTGAGTGTGTCAGCTGAATCACTTGGTAGAATCACAGAATTCTTTAGACTGGAAAACACCTTTGAGCCCAACCATTAACCTAGTGCTACCAAGCCTGCCATTAAAGCTTGTCCCTAAGCACCACATCTACATGTCTCTAAAATACCTCCAGGGTTGCTGACTCCACCACTGGCCTGATCATCCTGTTCCAGTGCCTGACAACACTTCCAGTGGACAAATTTTTCCTAATAAATTTTACTGACTGTGTCCAAAGAACAGCTATGCTGCTGAAGAGTCTTTAGGTATGTGCCCTTGGTGCTCTGTAAGGTGGTTCTGTGTATGGTAGCCTCTCATTTGCCCATTTAGACGTTTTTACTTCATCTTTGAAAATCTCTATATGTCTATATTTCTCCTCTCCTCATTCTTCTTGGTCTCCTCCAGGGTTCTCACCTCAGATCATCACAACGAACTAGTTCTAAATCAGTGCGTTCCTCCCACTGTTTCTACCCCACCAAAAGACACCCCTGAGCTGAAAATCCAGATTAGAGAAATGTTCTTAAGATAAAACTGAGAATAATTTTACTTTGTTGTCTCTCCTTCTGCATTCAAACATGTTTCGGCTAAAAGCTACAAACCCAGGTGCTATGAATTAAACTCTTAACACTGTTAACATCTCTAGCAATTTTGCTCTTCACCCCAAAGCACTGTATTTTGCTGGGAACCCAGCTTTTGCCCCTCAGAGTGCAAGACTTCTCAAGGTAATGATTTTGGGCTGTTTCTTAAGCATGTTTTGTACATGCAGTAAAATCTGTCGGGACCTTGCCTGTGTTGAGATTGTAAGTTACGAATTCATCCCTTGCAATACAAAGCCCTGTGTGCTGGAGTCAGTCTGTAAATGTGCCTCCTCTGCCAGCGCTGTGAATTAGAACTGCCAAGCACACAAGTTGCATTTAAGAACAATTTGCAGAGATCATAATGCTGCGTGCATAAAACTGGTGCACTGTTTGTCTGTTCGTAGGAAGTTTTTAAGGGCTGGATGTTTGTTTAAGCTCTGCGCTGAATCCCCGAGCAAAAATTACTGGGGTTGCAGTAAAGATTTTGTAGACCTTTGCGTGTGTCTTCCTCTTTAAACCCTAAAGATTATTTAAACCATTTTTAATATCTCCTTGTTTCACGAAAGTTTCACATCTGATCAAGCCTTCTTAACTCCTTGTGCTGCAAGGAGCAGTGTGAGTTTGTTTGTTTAAGCCCCAGTTAAAGGAACTTGTATCTTTAAATACTGTACAGCAAGCCTGGAAGAGCTCCATGGAGGGGAAAGCACAGCTGTTCCATCATGGTCCGTCATGGTTTCTATGTGTCCCACAGGCAATGTCTTTCTTAAACTCATCTTGTAAAATTACCCAATTCCTTATGCTTGTGTGTCTTTAGACTCACAGTAGAAGGTGGGTCTTCGGATTATTTTTTTCTCTTACTTTTCCCCTTCACCTGGCCTGCATCCTACAGATCTTGACATGCACTGGTCTCTTCTCATCCTTCGTAAGTGTAAATGTCAGTCCCGTTTCCCTGCAACCTCTACCATCCAGCTGTACTTTCAATCAGAGCTTTAACACAAATTACTAAAGAAGTTGTTGACTAGCTTCTGACTCCCAATAGCTAATTTTTCTTTGGGGTTAGACCCTTCAAAGTACTGAGTAGCCATCAAAGGCGTGTTGGAACTCACTCCTCTGCCTAACATGACCTCCTCCTCATAAAGGAATAAAAAACCCCACTAACGTTCTATGACATTAATGAGAATTTTCCCCCCTGCAAACATATTGTAACTGTGAAATAACATTAAAGTTTCTCTGCCTTGTTATGAAGTCTTTAAATGTCAATGCCATTTCTGAGACCATCAGGGCAGACTTAATGGCGACCAGGGTCAACAAATGCTAACTGGTACCTCTCTTTTAGGGCCTTCAGGGACTCTTAATAGAGTCTCAGCCATGAAGTTAATTTGCGATGTGGACTTTTATTCTTAGAAGGTGATTATTTTGTAACATCTTCATTCATGTGCTTAGATTTCTTAACGTTCTCTTGTCTATTCAGTCAATAAACTGCTAAAATAAAGACATTCTCAGGCATTCCATCTCTTGAGTTTCCTTTTTTTGGTGTTCCTTTTAACTTCTGGTTATGGGCTGCGGAAGGGTACTGTGTGCTTTCAGTAGACCACCCCTACGCTGCCAGCCCTGATGGATCCTCTGATACCTTCAGGTCTGAGATCTCCTGCTGTCCTAAGGGACTGGGAAACTGTCCACTGTGAAAGCCTCTTCCTGTAGGTGTCCTAAATCCTTTGCTGCCAGAAACAGATGAGGTGGGAAATGAGAGACTGTAACTACAGGATTCTTTTACTTTCTCTTTTCCGTAATATTTCTTCCTGTTGCTGGTTATGCCTTTCTCTATTGCCTAATTTAGATTAAAAAGGCTCTTTAGCCTTTGTTTGCCTAGAAAATATTGGAGACAGTGATGGCACGCCACAAATAATAAATAACAAAACTCCATCTTTTTGGTGGCATGTTGTATTTCTGCTCAGTTGCCCTGCCAGACCCTCTGACTTTAAAATATTTTAGTGTCCTGCACTTTCCACCCAGTCCAAGCACCAGACTCTCCTCAGACATTTAGCACTGACATTAATGCAAATGCCTCCAACTCACTGGGCCCTTTGGGGCAAAACATGACATCCTTGGCTTTCAATCACATAGCAGAGCTGATATATTTGTATGCACAAAACTGGAAATAATAAAATATCAGTATTCAGGTGCTAATCCGCATTAATTTGCATTCTGTGAAGTCTACAAGAAACTTGTAATTGGTTGTCTTGAAGGGCAGCTGAGTATATTTGGTATTTTGTTTATTTATTAAAAAAGACTTTAAATTATACATACAAATGCTGCACAGATTTGTATTATATCTCTCTTCTAATTGTTGTTGGACCCTTGCTTGCATTCCTAAATTCTAATGTTTTGGGTCTGATTGACTGCCTTGCACTCTGTGTGCACAATACATATCTATTGTTAGCATTGCCAGAGTGCAAATTATACCTTTCTTTCCATCAGTGGATTCCAAATTGCCCTGTTAAACCACTTATACGGCAGTGCTTTTGCTATCCTTAACAAACCTGGCTTCTGTAATTAAAAAAAAAAAAAACAAAAACGCAACAAGATTTTTGTGAAAGGTCGCAAAGGCTGGAGGAGTTTAAATTCAGTCTGTTATTGAAATTAATGCACAGGTCTAGCAAAAGATATGTGGGTGCCTGATACACTGCTGTTCTGATGTGCATAAACCCTCAAATGCTTAGCTGCCTAGATGAACCTCAGTGCAAAGATACTCCAGGATGTAAGTAGGATTGTGATGTCTGTTACATAATATCCACAAGTATAACAAACCCACTAGAATTTGCTTGCACTGGGTTGACAAATGTAAATTACAGTTGCTTGCTTTCTTCAGAGTTTTATCAGACTATAATCACTTGCCCAGCTTAATTGAAAAATCACTTACGTTTATAGCTGTATTTAAACATGTTTTGTATTTAAATGACAGCTTTTGATGTACAACCATTTTTTACAGAAAGTAGTTGGTTTTTATCTGTGTTTCTGTAAAGATATTTCAAAAACTCTCATCAAATTTCCAGTGGTAAGTAATATCCCATTCAGTGCAAGGTGAAATGTTTTACATCAAATCTCCTGCTGTGTAATGGCCAATCAAAGACTATTTATAGTGGCTGAATGGATTTTTTGGCTCCGTATTCAAAATTAAACATTTTCAAACCTTAACATTTAATGTTTTTTGCCACTCTTCAAGTTGATTTTATGTAACCCTAGATGCTCACAACTACTTGATACTCTGAAGTGACTCATTTTATGCTGAGGATCCTGCAGGCAGTAGTTTTACATTTATTACACTTGTGTAGATGGAATGAAATGTAGATTTGATAGCAGATCCGTGTCTGTCTTCTGGTAAACATTTTGTTGGGTTTGGCTGTATGTCCATCAGTGTGGCGTCTGTTTCTGAGGGAACACATTTATCAAGGGAAATTGTTCAGCAAAGATAAATTTGGGTAATTTACAGGAAATTATTTCTCTTATTGCAGTTATCCAGTAAGAAGATCTCATGCCAGCAGCCATCTCTTGAGCTAGATGGCTCCTACCTGGGTGTTGGGGGACCTTGGACTCTTCATAAGAACTGCAGACCACTAAAGGCTGGAAGCCCAGCCTGTGTTGCATTGTCTCAGCCTTGCAGGAATAACCCCCATTACAGGACTGAAATCCATTGCAACCATCAGGAGTGTCTGAAGGAATATCTGATGGAAAATGACTTGCACAGAAAGTGTAACAACACTGTGATTTCCCCAGCCAAGCAGAGGAGCCCTCACCATGTAAAACAAGCTCAGGAGGTGGACCAGAAAGCAAATGAATTTCAGAGCACGTGCCCTCAGCAAGTGAATCATGGTTGTGCCTGCAGGCATGTGGGGAGCTCAGGGAGCATGGAAGAGAGCCGCTGTGTCAGCCAGGTACTTAGAAAACACTCTGGACCAGTACACAAAACCTGTGATCATTCCAGGCACTCTCGAGGTTTTGGGCAGAATCACAGCACGGACTCGGGGCCTAAGGAAACGGAGCTGGCTAAAAGCTTGCAGGAAGAAAGAAGGCAGAGGCTGCTTCTGCAAAAAATGGAGCTGGAAATTGAAAAGGAACGACTCCAACATTTATTGACTCAACAAGAAGCAAAACTTCTCCTAAAACAACAGCAACTACACCAATCCCGTATGGATTATAACAGGTGATTTTGAGACTTATAATTAAACTTAAAGAAAACTTCTGAAATTTCTAGTGAACACATGGGGGATAGTTGATTAAAGTGGGAGAATGGAACTGATAAGACAGGCAAGACTTGTGGCACAAATTCTAACAGTGATTTAGAGGAGAAGAAGACTTTTTAGTATGTTGGTATATACTGTTGGCAAACAGCATGACAGCTGTGGAAAGCAGCAGAGGAAAACGGTAGGTGGTAGAAAGAAAGGCACAAGACAAGCACTGCTAAAAGACTAGGTAAGAAAAAAGAAGCAGTAGAAGAAAATGAGACGTTGATCTTAGTGCAAACACTTGAAGGAATACAGACATTTTCCAAGAGAGCAGCGTGAGCGTGGATGGCATAGATTCATTCCCTCTTCTTTCCTTGGAGAGGTCAGTTTTGAAGTGTTGCACCCTCCTAGGTAGGGACTGTAAGGAATGTGTTTTACAGAAAAGATAGAGATCATTATGTGCATATATATATATATATATATATATATGGAATATATATTTTTTTTCCCCATGTATTTACGGAAAGGGAAGGGTGCTCTGTTTAGCAAGGACATTTTCTTTCCAGTGGTGGTTGTGAAAAGGAGAATGCTGAGACTGAGCCACGGTACATGCTTAAAACTATAAGAAGAAAAAGGCAGCAACCATAGAAATACATGATGTGGCTTGAAAGGCCCTTGAGCTTATTGCAGAAGGTTAAGTAACACGTTTCTGATAGTGTAAATAGAGTCTCTGAGAAAGGAGACAATGGGAACAGGTTAAAACAAGTTAAATTAGCCAGTGTAACTGAGTTGAGTACTAGCATTTCAGCATTAGAAAGGGAAAACAATAGGGAAGAATGTAGCAGTCTTTTAGGAAAGGCAGTAGGAGTGTTTCACAAGGATGCATATTTCTGTACAGTTCTAATATGGCAACTGCTGACAGCATCCCATGAGAGTCTGCATTACATGACCCACTTCCTACGTTCATATATTATAACCACCATGGAGGAATATATCACTTTCTCTTCTTAATTCCAGCCCTTGGTTACTTTTAAAACTGTAAAAGAAAATACTGTAATCTAGATGGTCTTTTGTTTGCCTTCTTGGATTGTTGTTTACATTGAAAATATTGTGTTTATAGGGCTTTAGAAGTACCTGTCTTTAAGGCAATCACAGTTGTGTGTGTTGAAAATTACTGAGGTCACTAACAAAGGATTATGACTTCAGGTGAGAATTAAGTAGGAACAGATGGATTCTTAATCATCAAATACCTTAATTCCATGCATGCATCCCTCTTATGAAAAACAAGTAGATATGAAGGACACACAAACTTTTGGAGTTGGTTGTGAGTTTTTTGGTGGTTTTTTTTTTCCCAGTGGGAATTTTTCAGGATTCAAGGCATCATAAGTCCAGAAAAAAATAGACCTTAAATATCTACAGTGATGTCCTCATTATATCTATTTTAGCTATTTTTTTCTGAAAAAAACCCCTCATGGTTTACAGAGCTCTAGTTACCTAAAAAGAATTCTATGAATTAAAATCATATATGATCAATCTGAGGACTCAGTATTTTTGTGATCTCTTTTCAGAGGTGCACCTGAAGGCAGAATATAGTGTGCTTTCTCTTAAAAATGTTTCAGTATCTTTAGAATTAAATAGTTGATATTTACAGGTAAATCTCTTACACATCACAGTTCTGTTTCAGTTCCAGGTATATAATTCACTTTTGCACTTGGTAACAGGGCAGTTTTCTATACTACTAACAATAAAAATGAGTTTAGCTAAGCTCAAATACCCTTTGCTTCATTGTCAGGAGGTTCTAACCTAGTTAGGACATCATGACAGTTTAAAAAAACCAATACAACAAAAATCCTATTCCAGACAGTGTTTATTTTTGTCTGTCCTTCTGCCTGGGCAGAGTGCTGGTTAAAGTCCATTCCAAGCTACTGAAAGTATTGTCATTGAATGACAAATAAAAGGTCTGACCATTTGCAATTATTGGCTATTAACTTTTCTGATCTTTTAGCTAAAGTATGAGTTGATCCTTTTTTTTCTGCCGTGCTGCATCATAACTGCAATCTAATTGTCCACATTTCCCTATTTAACCTCAAGTGAACATAGTACTTTCAGTTTGCAGTTTCTGTCTCTGTGAAATAGTTGCTCAGCTGTCAAAAATGGTGTGTGTGCAGGCAAAGGGGTAGTTCAGTGACTCCTGATGCCAGCCTCACTGGAGTAGACTAGTAAGGGCAAAGCCTGGAAACAGGAATTTTATTCAAGTAAAAAAGTAGTGCCACTGTCTTGGCTTTTCTGTCTTCATTAGAGAGAAAGAAAAAGGTGGAGTAATCTATTAAAATTGTAGCATCATCTGAGGGCCCATAGTTTGAGGACACACAACCATCTGAAACAAATTCTAGATTTTATGCAGCTTAGGCATGATGCCTTTGAGCTCTGATGCTGAAACTGTAATCTGAGCCCAACAGAGATGTTTTTTATTTGATACTGTGACCCTTTCCTTAAGAGAGCTAGTCCTTGGAAATCAGTAAATGAAACTTTTCTATCTGTTTCCCAGTTGGTAACCCTTGGAAGCAAAGGCACTGGACGTAAGTCAGCCTTTCGATACAAAAGTATATTTGAAGTGTGAAAACAATTGCAAAAGCATCTGCATTTAATGTGTTTAAGCACCCTGTTTATAGACACATAGGTCACCTTTTGTGGCAAGTTCCTGGCATGTTGATTTGACCAGCTGCAGAACCAACTAACTCATCTTTTTCAGGATTAGAGGCCACGTCCCTGGCTCAGAGGATGTGCCCATTGCCGAAGCACCCGGAGAACTTGCTCTGATGATGAACGGCAGCAGCATGGGGCTGAGGTAATTTCTCTCTTCACTTCTAAGTGCTTCACAGGGTCGGTATATCTTCTTGACAGTGTGCTGTTGCCTGCCAAGTGTATTTGTTCATGTGTTTGTTTCAGATTAAGAGCTTTTTTCTGCAGGAAAGGTAAAATTCATTGACTGCTGTGTTTTATGAGTCAACTCAATAGTTATGATGACCAGTTATTACTCAAGGTTTAGGGTCTGACTTCCTGAAGAGGTCTCAGGTTTTGTGTGTCACCTCTTAGCCCAGTGCAAAATGGAATGTTCTCAAAATCTTAGCTTTTTTTCTTTGTTCTAGGTGCTGCTTGTAATTTTTTTAATTAAAATTGGAACACCTCTTTAGCCTGGATTTGGACCTGCTGTAAATAATATACTATTTCTTAACTCTCAGATCTTTTACAGTTGGTGACAGATACTTGTTTTTTAAATATTGCTGCGTTGCACCTCTGCTTTGGTGAGATCAGAGCAAACCACCACTGAAATAACTGGAAGTAGAGTTAAGCCAATATTTAGCTTATAATCTCCATCTTGCTTGCTATTTAAAACTTCAATCAATACAGTATTGTACTTTCTTTCTGTCCTACCCTGTCACATTTCCTGTTAACACTGGAAGAAGATTCAGGCATATTAGAAAAGCAACAAATAAAAGCTGTGGATTTGGCAGAGTTTTTCTCCTTTTCTCAGAAAGTAACAGCTTATTGTTCTATGCTGTAACTACAGGTATCCTTTTGACCAAAGAATTACCTCTTTCATAATTACCTCTTTGGACAAGAGGAGCTGTGGTTTGAATAGCCCTTTTTTTAAGTGACGAGAGAATACCTTAAAATAATAAACGTTCTTCTCTGTTATGAGAATACTGGAAGAACGGATAATTTATTTATGAACTAAGGGTCCAATACTTTCTTTTTTCTTTTTTTTTTTAATTTTGTTATACTGATTTTATTTTATGAGATCTTCTTCACTGAAAAGGGATAAGGCTTTTTTCTCCAGAACAGCAGGAGTTTGTAGTTTCCTTGGAATACTTCACTGCTTACCCAGGTGTTTGGTTGCTGTGAGTTACTGTCATATCCTCCTTGTAGTCTGATGCTTTTTTCTTTCACTTTTTAGAGTATTATCACTGTAACAAAAAATCTGGAGAGTCAGGACATGTTTAAGATGCAGTAGCATTAAGCTCCTTGGAGGAAAAAATGTAACCTAGAACATCTGTAGGGCTTCTGGCAACAGTTTACCAAAAATCTGCAAATATCTACATAGCCTAACAGGGAAAATTTGTGCTGTTAACAAAATGAGAGTTCCAGATTTCAAAAGGTTCCCTACCCTCTCTTCATTCCCCTGGTTTAATTTACTGTAATTTTTCAAAGTTAATGTCTGTTCGAGCAGTCTCAAGTTGCCTTGCCAGCTGGTTGCAAAGTTTGGCAGCAAAACACTTGGAAGTTTTTCTTCCTATATGCCATCCTCAGTTTCGCAAAGGTTACCAGATGAATGGTCCCTAAATAATTTACTCTAATGTAAGGCTTAAAGAGGCTGCAGAAGACAAGTCCATTTGTCTCTTTTATGCATTTGAATATGTAAGTGATGTTTTCTTCAGTATAGAATCTGCAAGTGTGTGGCTAGAGCTTAGAAAGAAGGAAGAGCTGGTAGGCATAAATCTTTTTTTTAACTGTCTCTTTTTTTTTTTTTTTTTTCATTTTCTTGGTGCTGTTATTTGTTTTTTAATTGACCTGTCAAACAGTTCTTGTTACGGCAAATGCTAGCAGAACGCTAATGGAAAATCAGCCCTCTCTGACTTCCAGTTCATACATGAGAGCTCCTCTAGCAAATCTCACAGCATGAAACTTGATTTCAGTCTTCAAATAAGCAAAAAAACTTAGCTTAAAAATATCCTGATATTTTAAAGGAAATGGTGAAATTCCTTTAAAATACTAAACTTGATGAAGTGAGATATTGGAGTTTAGAAGTAAAATAAATAATATAATCAAGAACTGAAAAACATTGGGGTTTTTTTATAATTAACAGCTCATTTTGAGTTAATTATCCACAATTACAAAAATCTAATTGCAATTTATCCTGTACTATCTGTGGGAAGAATTGTAGGCAAGGGAATGTACACACTGCCAGGCATAAATGCTATAGGATGGGTACAAATAATAGACGAACCCTTAATGAAAAAGAAAAGCAAATAGGAGCGTGCAGCTGTGCCAGGCTATTGAAAGGTAATTGTAGCCAGAAATGAGGTATGTAGTTTAAAAGGCATCTTGTCATCTCCTGTAGGGATTAATTTTTTCCCTCATTGAAGAAAGGAGAAAAAGAGTTCACAAGCAAATATAGTAGAGTTTGATTTCTGATACAGGCTTTCCTTATAGTCTGTCAGTGAAAAT
Organism: Chiroxiphia lanceolata; assembly: GCF_009829145.1. Classification (NCBI taxonomy): domain Eukaryota; kingdom Metazoa; phylum Chordata; class Aves; order Passeriformes; family Pipridae; genus Chiroxiphia; species Chiroxiphia lanceolata. The sequence continues at coordinate 7,365,497 of NC_045671.1, read as the reverse complement.
GAAAACTTTTGTCTCAGGGGCTACTACAGACAAATTTTCAAATGGATGCGTGTTTTCTCTTCTGCTACTAAGGTCTTTTTGTTGCCTTAGTCAGGAGGCACTGTCCATCTCAGCCTATTTGGACATCTATTCTGGTATGAATTTGCAGTGTTGAATTTGTCACTTCCCTGATGGGTATGTTGAGAAGAAATGTGACTGTACCTTTGCCTGCTTGCAGCTGGGCTGGCATGTGGGACCTGAAGGTCTTCAGAAGCAAGATCTCCAGTTCTCTAAGGTGCAGCAGTCAGAGCAGGTTTTATTGAGGACGGTTTTCAGTAGCTCAGAGTGCTCCTGTGTGAGCCCACATTCAGTTTTTAGCTATGGAGATAGCAGCTTGTGCAATTAATGGCAAGTTGTCTGTATAATTTCTTTTCAAGTCTGCCCCAGTGTGCGAGATGTTTTAAAATATTCAAAATAAAAACATAACCTGATGCATTCGTTCAGCATAAAACAGCCTTTTACAAAGCGCTTTCCATCTCCCAGATGCAGATGCTTGGTACATGCTCAAGTACCCACTCCATGCTTATTCAGTAGGATCAGTACACCCAGCACCTGCTTTTGTGTGTGCTCCTGACATCTGCATCTGGGAAAGGAATTCTAAAACTCTTCTCCTCTTTATTTAATCTTAACTTTGGATCTGAATGGCGTGGAAATAAGACCTGTTTAATGGCACCAACTAAAGAAGACACGGTTTTCTACTTCGCAAGCACTCCTCCCCAGAGCTCTGCTGTGTGTGCCTAAATCTTAGCATACAAGATACCCCGGTTTTCTGACTCTTGGGTTCCCTATACAGCTCTGCCAGTATGGCTTTTTACTACCTTCTCTCTAGCGCACATCTCTGCCTCAGATTTCACACGATTCTGCCACTGAACCTCTACGCAGACCTGTGCAAAGTGTTATAAATAGGAATTGTTGGATACAGCAACTATTGAATGTGTTTACAGCTATCTGCAGGCATTCTTTCAATGTGTGCTACCTGGTGAAAGGATTTCTTTCCCGGTGCATTAAAGATTTGCAGGTGGAATTTACCACCCTTAATTTCATTGAAGGCTCTTTATGTTTAAGTGCTTCATTCTGTATCACCTGTGTGTGTTTTTTTCCAGTTTGTATTTTTAGTTAGTTGAAAATATCAAAGACAGAATTCAGCAGCACTTCCCCTCTACTTGGATGCTCATTGCTATGGTGATAGTTCCAGGAGGGAATGCTGTCAGGGGTCTTTCAAAAGATTTTTATGTTTATGGTGTAACTATTTTTATTATCTAGTAAGAGAAGGTGACAATTATCTGTTGCTCCTTGTTTAATGCTTTGTTACGAACTCTCTTTTTTTCTGAGGCTTGTAAGACGTGCAGGAATCTTTCTGTGGTGATGTGCAAGCACACTTACATGCTTTTGTTCAAATATTCAATGCAATTAAACAGACCTGCAGAGGAACACAGACTTGCAGCTCCCCCTACTGTCCCAGGCATATCCAGGTTTGTTCACACAATCCCTCCCTGTAATTAATTTAAAAATAAAATGAAAATCACATGAAATCTCATGGCACTGCTGCCTCTGACCTGACTTGTGCTGGCCCCATTCCTCCTGTTTTTGAGAACAGATTTTTAAAAACAATAGTAGCACCCATTTTGTTTCCTGTTTGCAGCTTTCTTGTCAGTTCCTCATTCTGTTGTGTGTCACCTCCTGTTACTCTTGTCCTGAACCTCTGGAGGAGGAACCATCATCAGAGCTACATCTGGCTCGTTGGCCAAGACCTTCCAGGCTCCAGGTCATCTATGAGTTGTCCTTAGTCTCTTGAAGTGTGTCTATATAGGACTTGGCCAACTTTTAGGAATGTACTGTATGCAGTTTGTTGGAATTTTTTTTCATCTATTTGCTGTTTTGGCAGACTGGCACATTAAATTGGGATGAAATCAACTGTGCTTGCAAATGGCCCATAAAATCTGTGTATCTGGAAGCTGCTTACCCACTTGTTAGTGCTCCTTTTAACACCCAAGTTACTTTCTTGTTCCAGATAATTTTACACTGAAGTTTGCATCATTTTTAGATTGGATATTTGTGGAGCGAACGCTTGTTTGGCCGGTAAAAAAAAGTGCTTGCAGATCTGCCAATAGTGTGCACGCTGAATTAGGTGCAGATATGAGTTTTTCTTTCTCTCGTGGTGTTGTCTGGCTATATATAGGCACAGCATCCTTCCAACAGATGGCTGCAGGAGTCTGCTGTGACGTATGGGAGAGTACAGTCAGAGTCAGACACACATTTTGCTTCATTAGTACCACGTGCAGACTCCGAAGGTAGTACCTTTTCTTGCTCAGGGCGAAGGCTTCTGTTCTGATGTGGTTACTAAAAGCTTACTACTGCATGGGGGGGGGTGTGTGTGTGTGTGGCAATTTTTTACTTATATCTATGCATGCATTTAATTGTTTTTTTGTTAGGGTAGGCAGTGATCCTTATCAGACCAGGGAGAAGGGAGTTCATTTCTGCTGACCTGGTTCCTTCACTAATCTAATTTTCAGGTTTACTTTCAACTGCGACAGTGATTTCAAGCTGCCTGTCTAACATTTACCTGAATTATGCTGATTCTGTTCTCATGATCACGTCTGCTGCACACAGCAGTATTACATCATTTCCATTGCAGTCCAGAGTAACCTTGAGCAGGAAGCCTACTGACAGACCAGAGGTATAAGATCTAAGCAGGAGACACCACAGGTAGTTTCTGTAGGCAGATGCAGCCAACCTGTAGGTGAGATCTTCCAAAAGCACAGAAGCTCAGGTGTTAGAAACACTGCTAAGCATAGGAGAGCAGTCAGTGAAAACAGGCTTGTTAACACTCAAGCGCTTTGGTGTTTTCACAAAACTTGCATTTCCTACCAGTCTTCTGCATAGGTATAGTTCTGCAATAGCACACATCAAAACTGGAAATGCTCAGAGATTTTTATTTTTTGTCCTTTGGGTTGAAATATTTAAAATGCATGCATCTCCTGAAGGAGTTTGTTCCTTGCCAACGCTTGCAGACAGTGAGAGACATTTTTGCAAGTCATTTGCAGATGCCTCCTTTACAGGAAAATGTAGACACTGTTAGTTTACTGCCTGAATTGAATTTTGAAAACCTGAATTCTATTTTTATAAATTGGAGTGGATTACTTTTTCAGACGTATCATTTTGTTACTTTTTATTTTTATATGTAATCTTGGGTGAAGAGAAAATTATGTTTGATTTAGATATTCATATGTCCCAGAAATTTATGACTTGGAAAAGTTAGGAGAAATCTTATAAAACAAAATGTTCTGGAAGATAGTTTTAGATCAGGGAATTCTAAACCCACCCGCGCAACTTTCATGCCATTTAAAAGCTTATATCAGAACTGATGGGGCAGGACTAAGAACAAAAGCTATTGGTATTGCAAAGTTAAGCGAGAAATCCTCTGTACCCTGCTGTTCTGGCCGTGATCACAGCTGCTCTAAGCTAAAACCCACTCCCCCGCCCCTCTTGTGACCTTGGCTGCACTTCAGCACACAGAGAATTGAAAAAAAAGGCGAACTTCAGTAAATGTTAGGTTCTGCCACTTGCAGATGTGCAGACTACGTGTAAAGATAACGGCACACGTGCTCTCGCTTGCGCTCCAGCTCTCGCTGTCTCTGATGTGGACTTGGTGTATTTGCCACTGAATTATTCTGACATAAAACTTCCCCGACCGTACTGTGTATGGAGTTGAACTCTGTGCCTTGGCATGAGTGCTGAGGCTTTGCAGAACTACCCATTATATTTATAACAGTGCTAATTTTTGAGAGCCACACAGAGAAAATTTTAGATTCAGCCCAGCTGATTTGTTCTTCACACTGCTCCTGCGGTGAAGAGGATTGATTTTTGTGTTTCTTTTGATATTTGGCTTCATTTCCTCTGGTACTCAGTGCTTCAGGCCTTAATCCTTTAACCTTGAATGCGAGCATCAAGGCTTCAGGAGGGATCAGGCCTTTTGATGGAGAGAGAACGTCTTTTGTTGTACCAAATGGTTGGGAGTGGTATAAGGCGAGACAGATCTCCAGACAGTATGTATTTCTCTATGGTGTTAGAAGACTATAAACAGAGGGTGGGTTTAGTGGGGATTATAAATAATCTGGAGGAAGGTGGGGTATTAGAAGCAGCGGAAAAGAGTTAATGACTTTTTCTTTAACATTTGACCAATAACCAGTCTATCATGACAGATGTGTACTGGGTTGCCAAATGCTATAGTCTGATTTGGGTAATGGTTCAAAGCTCAGCGTGTCATGGAAATGGCAGTGTGGTCCCTGATGGAGCAGGGGAAAAAAACCTTTTCAGCTTCTCAAAGGGCAGTATTTGTGGAAGCAGATGCTTGCTTGCCCTACCCAGCATAAAGAACAGTTCTGCGGGCAGCCGGGAGAGTTCGTACTGCTGGATTTTTATAGGATCATTAATTATATGTTATAAGGCAGCTAAGCATGGCATTCCTAACTCGATGAATTCCATTATGAATGGCCTTTTCATATTCCTCCTCTCATTATATTAAATGCATGTGACCTGAAGTTTAGCTAAAGTTATTGTTCGGGTTAACTTTCATTTAGTGGTTGCCCTAGTTTTAGAAACAGTATGATCTTTAGATTTTATGGAGAGACAGGTTTTTTTATGCATGTTTTTGCAGCACTATTTTAGATAATTTCATTTGAAACTAGGTAGGAAACTCTGTGAGGTGTCAGGGAAGGGATTTAGTCACTCCTTGATTTGCCTGGAGATTTCTGTACCCACTGGATGACAACATCCTGTTACACGGATTTGGCTATCATCTCTCTGCCAATAACTCTTAAACCCTCTGCTCTGTTCCGTTTAGTCGTGCATATCTGACTGCCTCCCTGACATATAATCCCAGTTGTTTTGCCTTCAGATCATTCCTAATCTGGCCAAAACAGAACTCCTTACTTTTTCTTCTGAATCTCTCTTCACTTCTGATTTTGATAACGCCACATCCTCCCTGCCAATCAGACTCCTAACCTTGGGGTCACTCCTCTTCTCTGTATGCATCTGGGCTGCTGACAGCTATTGCAGCTTCCTTCTTCTTTGCAGCTAAAACATCCTTTCAGTGTGTCAACAGTTAACCCCCTGCTCTAGTCCTTCCTTCATCTTGCACCTTGACTGCTCTAAAGTCGTCTTTCACTGCTCAATAGTCACTCACTTCCTTCAAAATAAGTTTTCCAAGTGGGTATCTTGGCTGTTTATTCAGATCTTGTCACCCTTACTTCTCTGAAACCTCTCTGACCAGTTGTCCACAGTATCAGTTCTGTTAAAAGTCATAAAGGTGTTTCTTATTTTATTTTCTCTGCGACCGTCTCTTCTTTAGTTCTTCAGTCATGTGTCAAAGTTTTGTTGGGTGTTGGATGAACTTTCAGCCATGCACTCTTACCACATTCCCTAATTCTATCTTTTGGCACCACTGAGTCATGTCATGACTACTTCTGCCTCCATCTGTCTGTTCTGACAATGTCTTTCGTGTTTTACATTTTAACTCTTTGAGCCTTTTTCTTCCCCCCTGAACTTTTTCAGAGTTTGAGTGCTTTTTTCCCTCCCTTACCTCAATCCTAATTTGTTGAGTTTCAGACTAATATATCTCTTTGCACTGACCACAAGGATGGTCTTTGCCTGGTAAATCCACCCAAAATCTAAATCGTATTGAAAAGATATCACTGGTGACCTAGAGATAAAAGTATTACAATTCAACTGCAGTGACAAATCATCAGGTCTTCTTTGTAGAAGAGTTTTCATATGGCTTCTAGCACACACAAGAGTTTGGAATAAAACAATGTCCAAATATCCTCAGTTTTCTGTCAATAGTGCCAGGCTTCACCTCTTAGTGTAACTACATGCCCTTCAGTTTGATCAGTGCGTAGTTAATCCTTTTTTTCCTTTTAACTCTGTGTACTCTTAATCTCTATTTACCTCTTGCATCCTTTTTGAGTAAATCATGTCTCTGAGAGATGGGCTAAATTTATATATCAGCTGTGGACTCAGCAGTGCTGAGATGGTTCGACAACATAAATAATGCAAACCTCTGGACCCACGTCAGTGTCAGAGTGGCACTTGGTGGCATCTGCTTTGGACAAACTTATAACAAACTTATGCAAAGGTAGACTTCCAAGTCCAAAAATCAGTAATGGTAGCTCTAAGAATCACTTATATCTGGACCAAAAGGGTTCCCAGAGGCTGGGAACTGGCAGCCCAGAGCCCACAGTTTTCACTGCACACAGCCTCGTGCCGGGATGTCTTCCCTTTGTTCTTTCTCTAGATACTGGACATCAGAGCATGCCAATACATATCTCAGTGATATGTGCCTCTTAGTGAGGCAATACTTTCTGTCTAGTTTCAATTCTATTATATCTGAATATATTCTGAATTTGAGTGCAAAAACATGTTCCATCTGCTCTGAAAACATCCTGGTTGAGTCAATATTTGGTGATGCTGTCAAATTCACATAAAATACATGCATTGAAAGGAAATCTTTAGTGTGTTGAGCTTTTTTTGTGGGGCCCAGGCCATGGCTTTTGTAGGTATATACCACCATTTAGGCATCCAAGTCTGTATTGGACTTGCAATAAATACCTGATTTTTCAATCACTAGCCATCAAACATGCTCTGTGAAATATGTACCCTCAGTGGATTTAAGGCAACTGAACTGGCCAGAATTGATATCTTAAATCTTTACCAAGAGCTACCCTGTCAAATCTGCATCTGTTGGGCATGGTAATCCACTAATCTGAGTAAAATCCAAAGTCTAACTTCTCTATTTATTTCTCTTCAGGCTATAGGATTTTTTTTTTTAAGCAGATCAATAAACAATCTCAGTGTTTTCATTTTACTAAGCAATATAATATAGATGAGTACTAGTGTAGTGGTAAATCATTAATATACTCTTTAATCATAGAGTGACCATGTCCCACAGATGTGATTTAATCATGGAAAAAAGTCTGAAGTGTGAAAGTGCATCAGGAGGGGTGTTACCAAGAGATCTATAATAGTGTATGACACCATTTTAAAAGATGGTGTAGTATGAGAGTATTTAGGATCTCATGCACATTTGTAGTTACAGACCTGGCAAAATTCTAACGTGATTGTTTTTATTACTATAAAAGAAAAATCAAAACCCATGTCAGGTTTGTCTTTGGCTGAGGACCCTGTGTGATTAATGGCTTTTTAGAATAAGAAAAGCATTGCAGCCTCCAGGTTCACTAGCCCCAAGATTTGTAAGATTTTGACACTAACAGACCTATAACCCTATAACCTAAAAACCTAAAAACCTGTAGTAACCTGTGCTTAGCATGCTTCATTCAATCATCATGGGATACAGATAAAGGTGATTAGAATAAGAGGACAGAAATTTCATAGTAGAAGATGGGTCCTGTAAGGGTGCTCCCACGTTGGTTTCAGTGGTAATGGTTCCTGTTTAGAGAAACCAGATTCAAGGACAGCAGCCTCAGAAGAACAGGCAATACAAAAACTCTATTTATGTGTATTATGCATTTATGGAACACTTTTCCTGCAACGCTGAAGGCCCAGAAGGTCACCTCAGGATCCTTAGGGATATGTGTGTTTGCCCACGTTAGTGGTTATTAATTTTCACTGCTATTAGTGAAAAAAGTTTGAAACTTTACATTTCTTCATTTGCTCACTTAGAAGCCAGGAGTGATAATTTATCCTTGCTGGTATCCTGAGTATTGAAAGTTAGCATCTATCAAGTGTAACTCTGTCCATGAACAGAAACAACTGTCTTTAACTGTTCTGATCCTCCAAAACTGCAAATTTTCTGTGCGTATATATATTCTCTTCATAATACCTGCACACAAGAGTGTAATCTTAAGTATCTGTTGCTCTAATTAGGAATTTCTTCAAAGTATCTTATTAGTAGGGCATACTGGAAACCTTGTGAGTATCTACTTTTCAATTCTTATTGTGTCCCTCCTGTGCTGTATTGTCACTTATCCTTAGCAAAGGATTGCTCCATGATGTGTCCATGATCAGAAAAAGGGCTTTTGCAATTGCTGCTCATTTACTGAAAGCTCCTGTTATCAACACCTATCAGCCTGTCTGGAAACTTCCGCAGAGGAGAGAATGCTTCTGTACTGATAGTGTGAGCAAAGGAAAACATGGGGTGGTTAACACCTGCACATCAGACCGATCTTGACCACAACCTGTTTTGCAGTGCAGCCCATCTCCTGTGAAGCCTTCTGTTCTGGATGAGTCAAATGGAGAAGAGATTGTTGTTCTTCTTCTGTGCTTCTATCACAACCAAATTGCAATCCAATCTGGTGCATGATGGGTATATTGAGAATGGGGCTGGCCCTCAGCCAAACACTAGTGACACTGGATAAGGCACTAAGGCATTCACTTTGCTGAAGAGCATGTGATTCTTCTTCTGAAGGAGAGAGTGATGCGGCTTGATGTACTGAAGAAGTTTGGATTTAGTTCAAAAACTTTGTCCTAAACAGGCTTTTGAATCATTCCTTGTGGTCCTTTCACTGGTGACAGCCAGGAAGGCTTTTCAGATATACAGACACTGTTTGGAAGGATTGTTTTTATACCTGTGACTTGACATTTACATGACTTCCTTTTGTGAAAGCTGACAGCAGTGCTTGCTGGAACGACAGCTGCTCTGCTCTGCTCTATAAGAAAGGCCAAACACACAATCACAGCATTTTGCCCTGCTAAAGCTTGACCAGTCTGTTTCCTGTGGCCATTTCTCTGTGACTGTCTGAAAACCTTTCTGCTGGAATTTTCTTTGAATTCAGAAGAGAGAAAAGCAATCACAGCTCATTTCACTGTTTATTAGGACAACTCATACATGTGGGAAACATGCTGGTAGGGAGTTGAAATGTAGTGAACTTAAAGCCGGAGGAAGGACAGGGCTTCAAAGGGAAGGCATGAATATAATTCTAGGTTAAATTTAGCTTAGTACTTGCTGCAAATGGACCTCTAACTGTGTATATTAAGTGAAGCCTTGACTTCATTGAAGATAAAGACAGTATTCTGATTGATTCAATGGGGCCAGGGTTTCACCTATGGCTGGTATGATCTAATAGGTCATTGCTAATTAAGAGCATATGTGGCCTCAATTCTTTCTGGCGGAATTAAATATCTGAGCACTAGTCACTGAGGGAATGGGAAGGGAACTGTTCTCTGAAAGAGTGGTCTGGAGAAGCCATGCTATGGATTGCTGTACCCTGGTACAGCTTGAGTGAAATATGGAAGAGTTTTTATCATAGTTAGCACTATAACTCCTCCAAGATGAGAGAAAAATAAACGAAATGCAGTAAGTCCAAGAGAGCCTATTCAATAGGGAAAAAACCCCAAAACAACAGAGAAACCTGACACAGCCATGGGCATTACTGGATTTGAGGGCATTGAGCCTGAAGGGTGCTGTAAGAGATGAAATCTGCATCACTCCCCAGCAATATATTGTCTGCATAATAATATGTAGATTGTAGGCAATCACTGTCTATTTTCTGTGATGAAAAATCCTTTTATTACAAGCAGATTTGATAATATTTATATTTCAGTTCCAGTACTCTCTTTTGCTGTTGTAGTGTTTCCCTACCTGTCCCTGCCCTCTTGCCTAAAAAATATGTGAGAAAGGAGATGGATGTGGTCCTGAAGGCAGTTGGTGTTCTGGAGTAGAGAAGGCCCTGGGGAGACCTGATTGCAGCTTTTTATGCTTAAAGGGGTCTTTTAAGAAAGATGGGGACAGACTTTTTAACAGGGCCTATAGCTTCTCAACTAAAAGGACATATTTAAATTAGATAAGATGAAGCAATTTTTCACCATGAGAGTGGTGAATCACTGGTACAGGTTGCTCAAAGAGGTGGTGGATGCCCCAACTGTGGAAACATTGAAGGTCTCTCTCAATGGGCTCTGAGAAACCTGCTGTAGTTAAAGATGTCCCTGCTCATTGCAGGCGAGTTGGACCAGGTGACTTTTAAAAGGTCCCTTCTAACCAAAACTGTTCTATGATTCTGTGATCTCAAAGCTTTAAATGAATATGCTCTCTAGAAAGGAAAGCAGCTGTTTCTTATTAACATGCACTGGATCCCAGCAGTGCCATTAACATGCTGATGCATCTAACATAAGCCTCAAAATGCCAGGTTTTATAATTGGCCAATGAAATCTCACTCTAGGCTTGAATATGGTCTTCAAGGTCCGTATTAGAAAAGGATTTTTTCCTGCTTCTTAAAGGGAGGAAAAAAGTGTTAATCTTAGATTTTTTTTCCCCTACCACTCTATGTTTCAATTAGATAGGCTTTAGATTTTTAAGAATGTGTTTTTAAGGTTGTTGATCATCTGATGAGAGCAGATTGGTTTTGTGGTGAGGAACAGAAGCGTGATGACATTCAGAGATGAGAGATTGTCCTGAAGGTCCCACTGTGCTTCTCCTCCTCACCTGCATCCCTCTTACTTCCCTTCCAGCTCTATGGAGCCATCCTGTGAATTTGTACCCCCTCATGAAGCAGTAGCTAGTAGACCAATCTCCCTCCTCTTTCCCATGTGCTGCTCTGCTGGCTCAGCCACTCTGACGTGTTTCTCCTCAGCTCCACTTGAGAGGACTAAAAGAGTTGTGGTTGCTCAGTAGACCACTACCATTTGTTTTCTGATGCACTCATCCAAAGGCTAGGGTGCTTTTTTTCTCCCTGCAGATATTTTTCTGTTTGCCATGCAGACAGCCGACTTCCCAAACAGCCCCACTTTGGAGCGGGTGGTTTTCAAAAGTGTGGTTTGATAACTTGATGTAAACTGATCTAAATTTGGAGCCCTGCAGAAAAGATGATCTTGTGATACATTGACGCCTTATCCTTTGTCCCAGCGCTTGTAATGCTGCTGCTTTGTACCGAGCTGACTCTGGAAGCTGATCTGGCTGAAAACACTCCCAGCCAAAGTGGCAGGGGAGGAAGCAATTTTCAACCTGTTTGTCAAACTGCGTCTGAAATGGCAATTCAGGTTCCAGCTACAAAAACGTATTGCTTGGGTTGTCTACTTATCACCAGTTTTGCATCATTAAGTGTTATGCATTCTTGGCCTGATATAATTGCAGCAGATTGCACACATGAACTGTTAATTATTTTATTTTTAAAACAGAAATTACGGAACAGGAAAATAACATTCCAACATGTTTGCTTTTGGAGCTAACCTACCACGGCAATCTGTTAGTTTGATAATGGTTAAACTCACAAGCCCTTGCCTCAGCAGAGTGCAGTAGGGTACCATTAAGGCAGCCATCTGTTGAACATACAGTACTGGAGGCATGAATTGCCTCACGTTCCGGGTTTCCGAGTAGGTCTAATGTAGTCTTGTTTCTCTGAATGCCACTGATCTGAACTGAAAAACGCGTGGAAAGATGAGAGTTCAGTGAAAGGTGAGCACCCAAAACTGGAATCGAAGACTGGGAACCCGTCAGAGGAGCGCCGGGTGTGGAGCATGGAAGAGATGGAAGCTTGTGGGCGTGCACATGCTGATAGTAAATGGGACTGGCAAGAGCCTGAGCTGCTGGGGTTGCTTAGCAATTCAATAGATCTGCAAAACTCCATTTGCAGACCAAGGCTGCCATTATGTTGGATTGATTCATCAGGATCAACAGCTAAAACAAGTTATATTCTATCAGAGTTTTCTTGCATTAGTTTAAAAATGAATTTAGTTGGCTCTAAGTGGACATTTATTTTAGTATCTTGAAGAACTGACTTTCCTCTATTAAAGCAGAATAATGTATCTATATGGTGCCCTAACTTGAACAGTACATAAAGATTAGTAAATAAGACCCCATTAAAAATACTTATAATGTAAGTAACATGGGTCCCAATAGCCTTTCTAATGTCCATTAATGCTTATTCTGAGGATCAGAGCTCATTTTACTGAGCCATTTAGTCAAACCGTGTGATTATTTAGAAAGTTAATTCATGCATACTAAAATCTAGCTTAAGTAATGCAGAGGGTAGGAGGTAAAACTCTATGGAGACGATAGTCCTTTTTGTTATTTAATGATCAGCCATAATTAACTTGCAAATTTGAAATAATTAGAACAAATTAAAGGTATTTAACTTTGCCTCCCTAAAGAAAAATTCAAATTGCACCAAATGCAGCTTTAAATTATTCAAGTCTCAGAGGTCTGTGCTGGGTTTTTTTACAATGCCTTTTCTATGATGAGAATACCAATCTGCTTTTTGTCAGAAAGCATCCTATCAAGTAATTGTTCTTTGTGTCTAATAAATGACAGCTATTCTTCTTTGTAAAAGTATTTCAGTCTCTGAAGACTACATCAGCATTTCCATGGCATTTTAATTCAATAAAACAAAAGGTTAATGTTTTTCTACTTTTTAAGGAATGCAAATACTAGCAGTATTCAATGGGTCCTGAATGACATTTAAAATTTGCCATTCACGCTCAGCAGGGATATCGCGATATGAGGTTCAGGCAAAGAGGAAAGAACGTTCAAGGTGTGTTTCCCTTTGTTGGTGGTGTACTTCAACATTCATAATGAGGCAGCAGTGCTGAGACTTGCTTCTTTTCTGGCGACACTACAACTCCTGCCTTGGTGTGTAGGTTAGGTGGGTTAATAAGGTCTTTACTTAAGACAGTCTTCTCTGTTTTGTAGTTTCAGGGAATAGCATGAAAATTCATTGGGTATTGTGGTGCCCTGAAGGAAGTCCTTCCAACCACGGTGCTTTTGAGTGATACAAAGGATTGTTGGATTTGAAAATAGACAAGATCCTCTTTTGTCTCTAAATCTCTCAAGATATAAATAACTGATTCCTTTGGACCATATGTTAAGTTTCAATTTCCAGGTTGCAATAGTCACATCATTCATTTTACTAATTATTCCGCAGGTGAATGAGTAAATATGTTCTGAAACAGATTTTTTTCCCTTATGTTTTCTTTGTTTAATTGTGGCATGTAGTTAATTATTGCACTATCCCTTTCCCTTCTTGGTCTGCACACCCTTCAGATTAAGTGTCATTTTAAGATTTGACACTCTATCCTTACTTGAGCAAAACTTCAGCTTGAGCTATCTTGTATTAAATACTAAACAATGAGGCTCTAACTAGTTGCTTATTGAGCCTATAAATGCAAATATATTTGCTTATGGTATTTACCATAAATTAGCTTCTCTGACTTCTTCATGGTGTCTGTTTCTGTTTGAATTGCCTCTGTCATTGCATTATTTAAAGCAGAACTCAGTATTCTAGAGGTAACTGCACCATGTAAAAGGTGTATGTGGTTTCATCTTCCTTATCTGCAAGCCAAAGGTCACTGTCTTCACAGGAGGACTGTAGGTTGTAATTAAATGTGCTTTAAAAACTCAGAAAGCATCCAAATAATGACAGCCTCGCTGTTTTTAAGTGCTGTTAATCATCCAAGTCCAGGCAAATGGAATTTCAGGTCCTGTATTATCAGAGAAATCTGGTCAAGTATTAGACCTGTAAGCCTCTTTAAGCAGCTACCAGGATCTAAAACCACATCTTGCTTTACTTGGGGTTGCAGGTATTAGTAGGTTAATAATTTCATATAATTCAAATAAGGTACTAATTTAGTTCACCATAAATTTTAAAAACACTTTGCAGTATTATTAGTGGTCACATGGTTTGAAGCCCTAAAGTAAACGGAGGTTATTCAGAGAAGTTATATCCAACACTTCAGCCAGTTATTATAGGTCATAAGCTATTATATACTGTTCTGCATTAATAATACAGGAGTAATACTAATTGTCCAACAGGCTCAGTGGGCCCTATTAAACAATGTCTTATACCGCACATGGATTTGAAACTTTTAATTTAGCTATCATTTTCTGACTTTCCCTCAGATCTACAATAACTTCAGTCCTGTAAGCTTTTAGGTAAAAGATTCATGTGATTCAACTCCACAAAGCTGTATCCCAAACTCAGCGACAGTCTTTGGGTTGCCAATGCAAAAGACACTTTTTTATGGTTTTAATTTCTTTTTATAATGGGGCTTTTTATGATGGGGACTGATGATGTGTACGTGTTGGGAATCCTCATTTAAACCAGTAGTTTAAACCAGAGAACAGAATTTGAAAGTAGTAGGTTGTCTTTACTGAGAGAAAGATGGGTCTCCATAACCTCTTGTCTGCCCAGAATGTCTTGAGATTTCTGTGTCTGCAGAGACCGAAGTCATGCTTCCTCCTTGTCACCAGATTTACCTCCAGGCTCTATCCATGCAGTGTTTACAGTCTTATGCTGAAGTTCATATAGAACCATAATGGTTCTGGTTAACTTTCTCTTTTCTTACTTCACTCAAAATTCTGCACTTGCTGCACCAGATGCTCTCCCACCAGTTTGTTTGCATATTCTCTATCCTCCTTAAAAGTGCCTCTGTTCATTCATCTCACCTCTTTGTCTCTCCTCTCATCTGTTTTCTTCTTGAATCAACTTGTCACCATCCCTGGAGGCTTTTAAAAAATATGTAGATGTACCATTTAGAGACATGGTTTAGTGGTGACCTTGGCGATGCTGCTTTATAGTGGAACTCGATGATCTCGAAGGTCTTTTCCAACACAAATGATTCTGTGATTCTATGATCCTCTTTCCTTTTGCAAACTACACTTTCAGATTTCTCTTCACATAGTCTTCTCTGTTTTCCCTTGATTCTAGCTGAGTGAGTGTTTTTTAAACTACTCTTTTTTACATTTGAGGTCCGTTGTGCTGGAGAAAGTACTTTGCATGTCTTCATCCCACTTATTCTGTCCTAACCACTTGAGAAATCCGGGACCTAACGTTTTAGGGAATGTGCCCAATGCTACAAAACTCCGAATACAATTGTCAGAGTGCTGCTGGCTGCTGCTAACCAAAAACTTCTGATAAAGTGGGTTGGTTACTTTTCAAGCCTTAGGCATCCTGCTTTCAGAAATGATAAATGGATTTAGCAAGAGCTCAACCAGCAGCATGGTGTTTATGCTTCTGGAGAGGGAAAGTAGGGTAGAGGGCTGGGTGCACCGTTATTGGGCTGAATGCATCATGAAATAGCTTGATCTTTCTTTCCTCCCAGTGTCCCGATGTTGAAACATGAAGAGTATTTACTGAGGACACCTCCAGTGAGCAAGAACTCCAGAACACGAGGGACCAGTCGTGGGAGCAGTTCGGGAAAGAAAATAGTTGGTTTTGGTGCAAATGTGGAAGATGGGAAAACCCTTCTGATACAGACCAAGAGGGAAGGCACCAAGTCCAGGAAAGGTAAGGAGAAGCAATACTGCGTTGCAGGGCCATGAGTGTGCTGGTGGCATTTAGAAGTTATGCATATGTGTGTTCAAGAGTATTATCAGTAAAATGCACAATAAAAGGGAGAGGATTGCAGGTTGTTTAAAACAACCTAAGGAAAGGTAACTACATTTAAAGCAATAAAAACTATTTTCAATAACAAGTGGTGGTCTTGGCTGCTGTTCCTGGTGAAAAGATAAAAATAGCCCTTTAGTCTCAAAAAGCTGCTTCAGCGATTTATTATTTTATTTCCCAAAAGTGCAGTGGGGTTTGCTCTTTAAATGTAATCCTCTTTGCATTCTTTTCCTGCTCAAGTGATGACTTCTCCATCACAACCTGCTATTTTGCCACACAAGGGATATCTGTATTGCTAGAACCTATCCTGCCCTTAGCTTAGTACCTCCACTTAAGGAGCAGAGGAGCAAAGTCTTTCTTAGGAAGAGAAAAGGTTGGGAACAAAAGCTGCTTGGATGTTTCACTGCTGAGCCTCGAACATAATCCTTGGTTCACTTATGAACCAGCTTTTTTTTTTTATTTTAACTTGTCAACCAGTTTGCTGTATATGTCAGCATAAAAATAAAGAAAATGGCAAAATGAGAAGAAATGTGGTGCAGTTCTCAAAGGAACAAATAACTTATGTTATTGGTTAAGACTGTACCAACATTAGAAAGCAGTCCCTGTGAAGAAACTTTCAAAAGGGTATCATCAGCCAGGACCCAAACAGTGGCTGAGGTTAATCTCTTCCAAGACACAGCTACAAAAGTTGGAAGCCTGTAAAGGGCTTGTGTCCAAAAAAATCAATTTCTAATTTGAAACAAAATCATTTTTGACTAACAGGGGTTCAGGACCCATTACTTTTGCTGTATAGTCTGCTGACATTTCACACTTTCTGTTGTGCACAATGAATCCTAATAGTCATTTTATAACATTGCTACACCAATCAATTTAAGCAAGAGAAAGCCGTTACAATTCTGCAAAGTTTCAGGGGCAATTTTCACTGATGGTTTTCTTTTATGTTTTTTTTTTCAGCTATCTTTTTTTTTTCCCTTCTCTTTTCCTCTTCCTTCTGCCCCCCTCCTTCTCGGTATTGCAGTGATGAAATTGAGATTTTTCACAGCTGGATGATGGGTTTTGTTCCTTGGATGGGGATAGTCCCAAAAACGTAATTTATTTGCCACAGATTCAGGGGGAAAAAAAAAATCAACCTGGCCTCTTCTTCATTCATTCGTTTCATTTTGTAGTGCTTAGGAGAAGTTACAAGCTACATCTGGCTATTGCACATAGCAACTGAGCTGCATCTATGCTGATTTAGTGATTGTAGCGGTCAGCATGATCTCTGAGGATGGTGGGTATCTTTTGCATACACTTACTGGGTTTGCTAGCTTTTAAGATGTAGAGCTGTGTGGCAAAATTTGACTTATAAATATTGGCACTTGCTGTGATACGAGATAAAGTTCAGAGGAATGCTTTCAAGCTGTGGAACAACCTCAGGTCTATTACTGATTTGAATGGTTGTTTATCACAAGGCAAATTACCTGGCACTAATCACTGAAGTTGAAATCTTCTGTATTTTAGTACCTTTTTAACTGGCTTCCTTCTGTTATATGATTTGGACTCCTTTAGCAAGCATACACACACACTTGTAAAGTGTTTTTTTCCATCTTTGGGGATCATC